>NC_056733.1:185492894-185697894 GCF_019279795.1 Protopterus annectens
GGGTTGGCCTCCACATTGCTTAACCAGTGTGGGCATTGCTTACCGCTGCCCAAACAGGCGTAATCCCACTTGCTGCTGCATACCCCTGTACTACTTCATTAACATGTCAGTATTATACATGCTTAACTCATTCACTCCAATGGATCTCAGGAAGTTTGCACTGCAACTTCCAATGGGCGGATCCTAAGTCTTTTGACAGAATCGAATTATGTCCTCACATTTCAAACAAATGTTCATATTTCTGGAACCATAGGAGTTATGGAAGAAGTATAAGTGGCAAACTCTTCAGCACAAACTATTTTTATAGTGGTTGTATTCTTTATGTTCTAGATCATTTACCATTTTTTTTAAGTCACGGTAAACACAGTAATTATTACATTTGTAATATTTTGTAAACAACTTACAATATGTCAGCAACCACTCATGTTACACACATACTTTCAGCAGCATTTTATTCATCTAGATGACAGCTTTCATATGAAGCTAAGGAGTTATATTTGTTTGTTGAGATATTTAGAAAAATGTGAAAATTATATCTATATAAATTATCACAAAAACAACAGTTAATATCTATTTATCTGCACTAGACAAAGATCAAACATTAATGCAGTTGAGTTTGCAACCGTGAAAACTTTAAGATGAAATCTTTTAAAACCTTGTACATAGCATGGTTTTGGAATTACTGATGCAAATATGAACAAGCAATATTTGACATCTACAGGCATCAGGAGGAGTTAACTGGAGTCATCACTTGGATGTATCGAGTTAAGTCAGGTGTACATGTCAGGTATGACTGTTGATGAAGGTCAGTGTAAGGTGAAGTGGGATTCCAGTTTCACAGTTCTGGATAGGTTACACTCAGGTATTCGGGTTAGGTTTAGTTATGCCATACCTGTATTGTAGAGTAGATGTGAATAGTGAAGGTGTAGGTGGGTAGGTGGAGGGGGGACATTTTAACTGTATAGTAGGCCGTTCGACTGATTGGTGGGGGAGCAGTAGTGCAGGTTTGCAGGATGTTGGGATATGTATGCAAGACAGGACAGGATGTGTCAGTGTCACTAGTTGATGATCCAGGTGTTCATGAGGTTTCCCTTCTTGTATTATTTACATGTGTAGTGTGGGACAGTTGCGGTAATACACGTGGGTTGGGGGTTCCAGACTCTGCCAATATAGTTGTGTGGGGGGTGTCACCTACTTGTGACTGCGAACATTACTAGTAATGAAACAGGGGTCGATAGGTAAGTGGTGTTATTGGGCCACACAAAGGGGCTGGTAGTAGGGGACATGTCCAGGGATGTGCACGAAGGCTGACGGGAAGGTCCACAGCTGGTCATTACTTCTACAGTGACAGCTGTGTATATACCCTGCATTTGGGGGTAGGTTTGGACACTCACACCTCTGGGTGGGGGTGAGGACAGCAATAATACCTTGTAATGCCAATTAGTTTGGCTTATATGCCTACTGTGGGGTGTTGCAACCATGTGTTCTTTGGTGTCATTTAGTGGGTTTGCAACAACACATCTGGTTATACCATTCTTTGCCATGTAAACTAGACTTTGCTGCAGTAGGACTTGTACCGGGTGTGGCAGCTCATTAGGCGTTGGCTCTGCTCAATGCACACTATTGCTTACATCCCTGGGGCGGTCCACATAGAACCGCTCCAGCCAACACCTGCACACCTATGCCCATAATTTCATACCCATAGTTCCCCCCACACACCTCCTCTTCAGCACTCTTCCTTACTCCTGGTGCAGGTCTGAGCACACCACTACACACTACCCACTCTCCACTTCTTGGGACCCATCACATATGTTGTCTCGCCCCATGGGTCATCAGGCTTCCCCAACCTTGTAGTCCAGGAACATGCATGACCTGCTGTAGGTTATCTGTGTAATGGCTGGAAACCTGAATAGCCATAAAATGTTTGGGTTGTCACGCAAGGGACATTCTTGTCTTTGTTTCAAGATTAGACTTGGCGGGTCTCTCCCAGTGGTAGTATCCTGCCTGTAGTCTGGGAAGCAGTGGTTTGCTTTTATTGTGTGTTTGTATGTTTCACCTGTCTAGCTGGGGGGGGGGGGGTGATGCTATATGTTACACGTTTGTTGATTGGGCCCCTCACACCCATTGGCGCGGCCTGTGAACATATGTAATTCTTAACTGCTGTATCATATCCTAGCTATATATTTGTGTATATTTACACACACACACACACACACACACACATATGTGTATATATATATATATATATATATATATATATATATGTATATATATATATATATATATATATATATATATATATATATCTGTATATGTATGCATATATATATTTATATTTATATATATATATATATATATATATATATATATATATATATATTGCTGTATATATGGGATGTATGGGTTTCTGCATATGTATATATGTGGGTATTTATATATATGTCTGTTTATGGATGTATACATTTGTACTACAGAGAGGGAGAGGTATATCTCCATGTAGTTATGGGTATATATACACACACATACCTCTACATATTTAGCTACATATCCTGTCATGTTGCCTGTTATTGCTGGGTACTGTTTCGTGTGCATACCGGCCAGCCTTGTGTGCCACGTATGCTTTACGATACCTACAACTAAATCCGTTAGTGTATACAGTCACACATGAAATCTATTAATAGTACCAGGTAATCATTCGTCCCATGCAAGACAGCCCGAACATTGGGTATACAACTTTCGTCTACACCCAGAGTTACATAGGTACCCATGGCTATGTGCATGGACTACGGCATGTGCCAGACCTAGGATAGTTGGGTTGAAACAACATAAGGGATGGTTCCCAAGGGGTGGGTGTGGAGGGGAGACGATGTGTAGTGGTGTAGTAGCTACGGGCTGGTAACTAGGTTAAGATGGTGGCTGCATGTGTGCAGCACGTGGGTGGAAGCGGAACTGTGGGTATTGAATGTATGGGTCGGGGATGGCCTTGGTTGGATGGGCCTGTACTGCTCAGGCCACCTAGTGGGTGGGGGAGAGGGGGATGTGATGTCAACATGTGGAACATGACTAAGGGCTGATTTACATCCCTGTTTCAATGACACACGTACATTACATTGAGCTTGGTAGTGTTTTGCAGGTTTGACGTGTTTGGGCAGGGGGGTATGCCAGTTCATATGGGACCTATATTGTTTGGGGCCTGTAAAGGCCTTTCACGGTGCATGTGGACATATATGTGTCTGTTAATCTACCATTGCTATCTACAGATGTCTGGCCATATATACCTCTGTTGGTGTATATAGTTTCTTACATATTTCTAACTATGTCCATATATACCTATGGGGACATATATCTGTGTACATATGTGTAACTTGCTGTGTATATGTGGACGTATAGATGTTGACATATATGTGTAGTTGTCGGCATTTGCATGTATAGCTGTTAATATATTTGTGTATATATATATAAATATATATATATATATATATATATATATATATATATATATATATATGTGACTACATCTATAGATATATTGTATCCATTTAGATAGTAATATATTTGCATACACACGTCCATCTAGCTGTAGGTATACATGCTCTGTGCTGTTGCATAACTGGACTGGATAATATGCTTTTGAAAACATCAAACTTATGTGTATCTGTCATGGCTTAGTGGTAAATCCCTTTGTCTATGGTGTGCAGGGTCCTTGGTTCGAGCCTTGCAGGAGTTGTTTATTTTATTGGTGGTGCAGAATACTGGCGGTTGGATACTGAGTGATTAAAGTACTTTAAAGCAGTTGTAAGCAGGTTTGTGTGGGTTTGCACGGAGGTAAACACTGCCAACTTCCAGTTACAGTGTCTTGCACTCAGCTGCGATATTGCTTAATCTGTGAAGGCAGTGCTTACCCCTGCGCAAACAGACTTAAACCCGCTTACTGCTGCTTAAAAGTGAGTACTGCCGCTTAGCCCCGTGCTCATTTCTTTAAAAGAAAAAAAAAAAGGGATGAAAGTAAAATGGTGAAAAAGGGGCACAAAGAGGAAAAGACAGTAGGGAAAATAGCTAGGCATGTGCAGGAAGGTCCATAGCTGCCCATTTTTCTACAGCAACAGCTGTGCATATACACTGAATTTGGAGGTAGATTTGGACACTCAAACCCCTGGGAGAGGGCTGAGGACAACATAAATTTGTTGTGATGCCAATTAGACCATATTACATGTGTCCAGTGGACATGTGCATGAAATGGACAGCTATGTATGGGGCGAGTTTTTTTTTTTTTTTGTGGGAACAGATTGCCTTTTTTTCAGGTGAGAGTGGGATGTTGGGGAGGAGTAGTAGGTATATTTGGGGAGGTAGGTTGGGTAGGTTAACAGACAAGACAAACAAGATGCATATAGGGTGGTATATGACACATTTGGGAGATAACACCTTGGACGGGGAGGGGTGTTTGGAAGTCGCAAGCCCATGAGCTCCCAAATGGAATCAGTGGGACTGAGGTCCCCACCCATGGGCGGTCACCACTTCACCTTCACGGCCCCAAAGGTGGCTGTGCTGGTGGCTGTGTAGGAGTGGCAGGCTCACTCTCTAATTGCACCACTCTGCCCTCAAGCTGGCGTAGCTGGTCTCGAAAAGCTTTATTGATCTCCCTACGCACCATGGCCCAGACCTGACAATGGGTGACTGGTTCCTCTCTGCCCCAGCTCCCAGTGGAGGGCCAAGCCTCTGTGGCAGTTCCACTCGAAGGTGATGCTGAGCCTACGGAAGAGGAGGTCCCAGGCTGGGCCCCAGATTTGCTGGTGCCCGGTGCCATGGCCAGCTGAGGTGGGACAGGTGGGTCTGCTGGGACCGGCCATCCCATATGAGCTATGGTGTTGCAGTTTACAGACAGATATGGGTTAGTAATAGTTGACAGCACTCAGGATTAGTTATAACAGTATGCATAGGTATACCCATTAACCCAACACACCAGATATAAAACAGTTGCAGAGCAAGCAGATCACATGCATATATGGAACAACAGTGACCATTACAACAGCATGCAAGTTTTATTGATGGCAACAGGCCACTAATATGGGGGTATTTTTAACATGGCACATGTATAGAAACAAATGTGAATATTTATAAACCAATAGGACATATGTCCCAAAAAGGTTTAGAGTGTGCACATACCGACTGAGGTGTGTCATTGGGTTATGTTTGCACATATGGTAGGGGTGAAAGAGGGAGTTCAATTAACAACTTATATATCCTTGTAATTTTCACTACATTCGTAGTCACTGCAGTGATCTGTCCCTTACATATATTATTACACTACCCTATGGCCTTATATTATACAATGGTATGTTTATAGATTATTATATACGTGACTGGTGTCTTACATACAGGCATGACAAGATGCAGGTGTTAATGCAACATATGTTGAGAATTGCTCTCATACACTTTGGGTGAGATGCTGGAATGACAGGTTTGTTTTCATATACATTCTCTGACAATGTACACATCTATCAGTTATATGTCATTAATGGCTGCCTACATTTCTTGGATCATCACACTGCTTTTTCAGGGGAACAGGTTACCAGGCTGGTAATGTGGGCCATTTATCTGGTCATGCTGGACAGACTAGAACAGTTGAGGGTATGAATATGCATACAACTTTTAATTGAACATTCTAGCAAAACCTGTACTGTTGTTGGGTGTAATTATACATACAGCTTTCTATCTGAACATTGTAACAAAATCTGTACAGGTGTGAGGTATGATTATGCATACAACTTACTAGCACTCCCGGGATTCAAACCCCTGCTGTGTGTGACATAAAACTTACAGTTAACATCACAGCACACTGTGCTATCAGGGAACTGATGTAAAGTTTTCTAATGTTTTCTGTCTAAGTCTCCCTCAGTTCATAGGTTCATAGGTTTATACTAAGCTATCTGCCCTAAGGCATTTATAAGCCTAGCCCAGAGTTTTGTGGCTTACGCCACCCCTTATGTTAAAAAATACTGTGCCCATTAGTTTGTTGTGCCTCTGTCCAGCAGTGACACAGAGATGATTCCCGGGGTAAACCTACGATCTCTCATCCACCGGTCAAGATTTCTCTTGAACAGAGCCAGCGAGGTGCTCTGCCTCCACAACATAGGGAGTCTCTGGGTGACAAATCTATCCCTCCAGCATGTCCTATTTATATCCGTGCTAAGGTTTAAGTCACTTGCTCTAGTGGATCTGGTAGATTTGGATTTTTTGAGGTGGAGCATGTCCATTAATTCCGGGTTGGACATGGCCTTGTATGTCAGGCACAGGTCACCTCTGAGCAGATGGTATGCGACTGAATAGAGCTGGAGTTTCTTCAGTCTGGCAGCATATGACAGATTTTGGAGTCCCTTTATCCTTTTGGTGAGGAACTTTTGGGGTCTCTCCAATTGCTGCAGGTGTCGGGTGAGATACATCCCGAATGGGGCACTGTACTCGATCATTGGTCTGATAAGTGAAGAGTACAGGGAACAATGACCTCACTTGATCTGGATGTGAATCCCTTCATGATCAGGTGGGCAATGTAGAAGGTCTTTCTAACCACTTTAGCAATGTGAGTGTCAAAAGAAAGGCCACTGTCAACCTGGGTCCCCAGGTCCCTGATAACCTCTTCTGTGCTTAGTGGATTGCCACCTATATGGTAGCTTGGGGTTACCTTGTTTTCCCGAAGGGTATGACTATACATTTTTGGCATTTAACTTCAGGCCATGGCTCTGGCACCAGCTATCAGTTTCCGTGAGACCCTCTGAAGGATATCTGTGTCCGATGTACTTTCCACTATGGCCCAGTTTGCAGTCATCTGCAAACTTTGTCAGCCATAGTCCTCCTATGTTTGCCTGTACTTCTGAGAAGTAGATGCCGAACAACAGGGGGCCAAGGACTGAGCCCTGTGGGACACCACTTGTGACCGGCTTGGAGTCTGACATGGCGCCAGCTACTCTAACCCTGTGGGTTCTGTCCTTTAGCCAGTTTGCAACCCATCTTGTGATATATGGGTTTACATTTAAGCTGGTAAGTTTCTCTATAATACCCGAGTGGGGTATTGTGTCGAAAGCTTTTGCAAGATCAAGGTAGGCTGTATGGACTGCCTTTCTCTCATCAGTGGCCTTGGTGACTGTTTCGAAGAAGTCGACCAAGTTCAAAAGGCATGATCTGCCCTTGACAAAGCCAAACTGGGTCGGGTCCAATGTCTGCAAGTCCCCTATGTCTTTGTTTATGAGTTCCATTATGATCCTCTCCATAGCTTTGCAAACCAGGCTTGTTAAGCTTATGGGGCAGTAATTACCAGGGTCCGTAGAGGCACCGCATTTGTGGAGTGGGACCACAGTTGCCGTACACCACTCCTTGGGCATGTATCCTGTGGTAAGGCTAAGATTAAACAGCTGCCTTATGTGCGGGTTTAGTTCCTCATTGAGTTCATGTAGCACACAGCCGGGGACACCATCCGGTCCCATTGATGCTGTGTTTTTAGCTTTAGAGAGAGCAGCTTTCACCTGCGCATTGGAGATGTCTGGGAGGCTACACTCCGCTGGGATAGTTATCTCTCCTTTTGGGGGGGGGGGACGGGGGTGAAGTTTGCACTGAACCTGTCTGCCAGTATGTTGGCAATGTCTGTGGGTTCAGTGATTTTTGTATCATTTTGGACTAATTCTGAGCATATCTGGGAGTTTCCACCCAGGTTTCTAACATAGCTGAAGAAGGCCTTATGATTGTCTTTTGAATCTATGGCAATGTTTCTGTCAAAGTTGGCCTTGGATGATTTTATGAGTGCTCATATTTTTTTACTAATAATGATCAAAGGTGTCTTCTCTTTTATGGATTTTGCTCTATCATATAACAGCTTTCTCCTCTTATTGTAAAGTTTGTTTATGGCTGGGGTCCACCAGACTGGACGTTTGCCCTTGGTGGAAAGAGTCTTGGTTTTATTTGGGATTGCCTGATCCATGCAGTCCTGGAGGTGTTCGTAGAAGGCATTTGTAAGGGCTTCCACAGCTTGGGTTGTGGTTTCCACTGGCTCGGGGGCCTTGAAGGATACCACACCAGTCCTGAGTAGTGTGAAGTTTGCTTTAGAGAAGTTCTTCACTGTGGTCTTTTTTGTTTGGGGTGGGGGCGGGATGTGGATATCCAGTGAGATTAGTTTATGATCTGATCTCACCAATGAGGGATATACTTCCAGTGTGGAGCATTTTGTCCCCATGTTTGTGATGATGAGATCTAGTATATTTTCTCCTCTTGTGGAAACGGTGGCTAGTTGTTCCATGGCATTTGAATTTATGAACTCCAGGAACCTTTGGGCTAGAAAGTTTGGGCTTGAGTAATGTTCCCAGTCTATATTCGGGTAGTTGAAGTCACCCAATATAATGGTGTTTGGAGATACATTTATACCCTCCAGTGTCTTCAGGAAGGCTGTGTGGGGTTCCTGAGTTTGAGAGGGTGGCCTGTAGCATGCTACAAATTGTAGAGCAGTTTTGCCTATGGTTAATTGCACCTGGATGGTTTCTGATGCTTCGTGCGTTGCCACCAACCTGGAGGTGTGGGTATCCTTGATGAATATTGATACACCCCCTCCTTTTGTGGTGTGGTCCAGGTTTTGGGGCCGGAGCATGATATGAGGTAAAACCTGATAGTGCGGGTGCTCTCAGGAGCCTTGAACCAGGTTTCAGTCACAGCACAGACATCGATGTTCTCCATACTGAGAAGGGCCTCGAGTCGTGCATTTTGAGATTTAGACTTCTGGCATTGAGCAGCATTACCCTTAGTTTCTTCCCATTTTGTTTTCTAGGGTGGTAGGTTTAGAATTTGAGCCTTGCCTAAAAAAGGCACTATGGCGGTGGCAAGAGCCTTAGCCAATATCCGGAATCCCAGGCGTCACAGGTGCAAGCCATCCCTTGCGAATCAGCGTGGCTTGTCAAGCATGTCATCCCAGGCAGACAGACACTGGATCCCCTTTGAATGACACCAGAAATTAAGCCAATTGTTAAAGCTGATCATCTTGTCTCTATGTTGTGGCATCATTCTTGGTGAAGGAAGGATGCTGCTCAGGGTCACGGTCATACCTGCCTGGGCTACATAATCAGAGAGCTCCTCTATGTCTCTTTTCATGTAGTCCAGGGAGGTACGTCTCAGGTCGTTCACACCAGCATGGACAATGACTGTGTCATATTTGTACTTGCTGTGGAGTGACCCGAGTGCTTGTGTTATGTGGCGGATTCTAGCGCCCGATAGGCACCTTACTGTGACCCTCTCCTTGTTCAGCCTGGTGAGTGGGACATCAGTGTGTCTGACTATGGAGTCACCTATGACAAGTATGTTTGGTGTTGTATTTGGCCTTAAGGGCTGTGACTGCTTTGCACACTGATTTTGTGGTTTATGTGTTGCCTGTGGTGTGTCATGAGGTGGCGGTTGCTTGGGTGTCTGCTTTGGAGGCATCTGCTGTTTAGGTAAATTTTTGCTCAGAGCCTCCGAGTATGTCTTTGTGTGTTTATGTGTTTGATTCATTGTTGTGATAGCTTTATGTGAGACTGGTTTTGTGGTGTGTGTAGTTGCCTTCTCCTCCTGTCTGGTCTTGCCAGTCCTGAGTTGAGAGAGCTCAGCCTCCAGTTTGGCTAAATAGCTGCATCTCTCGCAAGTATTTGTGTTATGTGGGAGGAGGAGAGGGTTGTCTGTGTACATGAGGCAATTGTAACATTGCCTCAATATTCCCAGATTCACCAACTGTTGTACAATATGACTGTGTACAATTCACCAACTGTTGTACAATATGACTGACCTCTTAGCACTTCCAACATTGTTATACAGACCTTTATACTCATTTTATCTGCATACCACAGTGTGGGTAACACTGCTTAATACAGCAGTACTATTTATAGTATGCAACAGTTCAACAACATATGAAAGAAGAGTAAACAGAAGCACTCCAAGGGTTATACCTTTATTCACAGAATAGTACACCTTTATTTCTGCTGATGCAACACTTTCTCAGGCTCTTATATTTATTTGTTATGACAGTACATGCAGAATAATTACTAACCTGTCTTTGAAACCTAGCATCATGGGCTTGATGGTTTGCAGCCCACTCATCTGCAGCTGTCAGAGAAATATAGTGATATTTAGCCATATCTATCCATAGTATACACAAGCTAGGCAATTATTACCTACTTAGTAGAATGAGTACTTAGTACTGGAGCATTAGGCATCTGACAAGATTCCTGGATCCACTGTTCCAGTACATCCCCCCTCCACTGCTTCAGGTCAGCATGGTGGTGCCTGACCTGCTCACCATTCCGGGGGATACCTGTGGCACTGGTGAGGTCACGGTTGAGACTGTCCCAGGCCTCCATTTTGTACTGCGAGCCCTGGTACTGGCCCTGCAGTAGTCTCTTCTCATGGTGTTTTACCAGGAGCCATACTATGATTTTTGACTCCTGGATGCCCCAGCGCTGCACTCTGAATCGATTGCCTTCACCCACTCCAGCCATTTTGCCTGCAGTAGGAAGCTACAACCAGTTATGGGTAGTATTCCCACCTGTGGGGATTAAATATGGCCAATTTCCCACACTTTTCCATGATTAGCCGGTTTTGAATAGGCTAAGCTATGGGCACACCTGCTTACCTAAGGTTGGCACTGCTTAAAGAGGTATACCACTAGGCAGATTTAATTGGGTGCCCTACACATTGCTTACACTTACTAAGTTGAGCTGGACAGCAGTTAGCATTGCTTAATAGTTAATTAGCATTTAATTTGCCTTTTGGCAATGATTTATTATTCATTACAGGTTATATATGTGTCTGGTATCCATGATGCATGTATACATACACTGTATGTGGTCCTGGGGACTTCTACACTTTATTACAATAACACCTCACATCTATGCTTACTGCAGTACTCCAGTTCACATATTTAAGTTATATAAAAGATTATACAACATCACACTGTACATAAATTCAGTTGACATGATTGGTTTGATTTTCCTGTGGTGAGGATTAGTTTGCTGATACCTCATTCATATGTATTGTTATGATGGCTTAGTGGTTAACTACTGTGACTATATTGTACAGGGTCCTGAGTTCAAGCATTGTAGAAGCTGTTTATTTTGTTGCTGGGCAGAACATGGGCCGTTGGGTACAGAGTGATTACGGCACATTAAAGCAGTTGTATGCAGGTGTGCACAGGTTTGCACGGAGCTAAGCACTGCTAACCTCTGGTTACAGTTTCTAACACCCAGTTAGCTTCTAATTTGCTTAATCTGTGTAGGTAATGCTTACCCCCATGCAAACACACTTAAACACACTTACTAGTGCTTATATATGCTTACAACTGCTTATTTTTGCTTAAACCTGCCTACTAGTGCCTTATTAATACAGTAGTCCAGTTCACATTTAAATGTTATTTAGTAGGGTATACAGGAAATATATGAGAAAAAAATGTTCATATACAGATTTCACATGGAGAATGGCATGTGCTGTAGTGGGACTTGAACCAGGAATGCCTGCTCGTTAGGCGGATGCCCTGCCCACTACACTATTGCTGTGCTGCTTCATTTGCATATATCTTCCTTGTTATCCTCTTTGGCCTTTT
This sequence comes from Protopterus annectens, assembly GCF_019279795.1. Classification (NCBI taxonomy): domain Eukaryota; kingdom Metazoa; phylum Chordata; order Ceratodontiformes; family Protopteridae; genus Protopterus; species Protopterus annectens. The sequence goes on from NC_056733.1 coordinate 185,504,497, forward strand.
AAGCTGCTTTAACCATAGCTAAGCGATAGGCGCACCCGTGCACCTATGGTTAGCTGTACTCGGATTTAAGATAAATATAACGGGTTTTCTTCGGTTTATTTATATGTACTGTTGCTGTTGTACACATGGGGGACTGTTGGTGGGGATATGCAGACACCTATGAGCAGCCTCACTCATTTATTTCCACTTTCAGCTGTTCTACTTTGCAGGGGCGTGTTTATTCTGAGAGCTCTGCTCTCAGACACGGCCCCTGCACTCGTACATGCTCCATGTATGCCTAGGAGGTCGTGCAGCGCGCCTTCATTAATATGCATGGCATGCTGCCATCCTGCTCCTAAGTGGCCGCTTCCGTGCAGGACTAGACTAGTGCTGCACAGAAGATTAGTGAATCCAGGAGGGGGGGTTTGAGGTGAAGGATGTTTTAGATTCTATGCATTTAGGTACAAGCCTTGCAGATGTACAATGAGTAATCAGTGGTATAAGAGGTTAATTAGGCTAAGAAGTAAAAAATATATAATGTCCTGCATCCCCCCCTCACTGCAGCCCCCCTGCCTGGCTATTCTAGTGTTTCTTTACTTGGCTATTTCTCCCTAGTTACCATAACACAGTTCAAACCTATCAGTCTGCATACTGTTTTCTTATTTACTTCTACAGTGATTACAGCTATTGAAATAAGATAGCACAAACACTGATAACCATTTGCTAAACAATACAGTCTCAAAATGAAAACAGACTTACTTAGCATGAGCAGTAAACTTCTCTGCCACTGAAGCTCACAGTCAATGAAATGGCATTAACAGCAAGATTCAAAGAAAACACATCTGACCAGTAGAGGATTAAGTTTACCTTTGGGCTGTTTTCGAACTATAGGCCTCTTGCTCACATTTTTAAGGCCATGCATACATGCTTGTATTTTTGTTTCATCTTCCTGATGGTATTAAATTATATTCCTTGTATAATATAGCACCACGTGTTAGACTGTGTTTTAAATCTGTAGCTTTGAACATTCTTCCAGTAAGCAATGAAACAAAATGTATGAAGCAATAATGACAAAACTGCCAGTTTCAAAAAATTTCAACCATAAAAGTCCACTCAAACTTCTCATTCCAGTCCACCAATATCAGTCAATAAGCGCAATCTCTGCAGAAGTAAAAGTCATCTGAATAATTCCACATTAAAAAGATCTGTAATTAATGAAGAGGCTGCTACTAACAAACATCTTTAGATTTCAGTGTTTCATCTACAAATTTAGTGCCTGCTGCCCTTGAAGAATTACCTACCTATATTGTGTTACATTAAAAAAAATTGTTAAGCTGGTAATATTGCAACACGGAGTAACTGACAAACCAACAACAAGTGATTATGCTACTAACACTGCTTTCAAATTCTACAGAACAAACGGTGACTACCATTTGCTAAAAAAAGTTAGTTGCACATTGTAAACAGACTTACCATGAGCAACAGTAAATTTCTCTTCCCTTGAAATTCACAATTCCATGAAAATGCGCTGAAACTCAATCCTTGAAAAATGCACTGGAACTCATAATTCCCTGACAATGTATTGAAACACAAACTCACAATTCTGTAGGCCGTCTAGTAGTTGGTGTAGAGGATTCAGTTTTTTGTCTCCACTGAAGCACACATTTCCTTCAGCAGTTTGGTAGCTGCTGTAGAGGATTCAGGCTCTTAGATCAAGCCTGATCAACTTAATTGACTAACTGCCCCCTAGCTAGAACATTACATACCATACCTCTCTCACAGCAACACATACACACACACACACACACACACACACACACACACACACACACACACACACACACACACACACACACGCACACATACACACACACAGCAACACACACATAGACACCCCTACTCTCTCACACAGCAACACAAATACACACACTCACCTACTCTCTCAAACACAGCAACACACACACACACACACACACACACACACACACACACACACACACACACACACACATCTTTGAACTGTCCAGATTTTCACAGAATGTACATATTTTTCCCTCATATTTTTGGACTGTTCCTTGTAAAATTTGTGGTTTTCTGGCAAATCACTGGGAAGATCTGAGGACTGGAGTCACTAAATAATGACATACACTTGAGTTTCATTCTTCATATCCTTTAAAAAATGCATGTTAACACAAATGGTATTATTCTAGCAACTCTCTTAAGTTTATAAGAGCAATATTTAAAATCTGTCCCTATTTTTGTTCCCCATTATGTCAGGCTTTGTCCAGATTTCTTGCACTTATTGATTGAGAGGTATGCACACACACTCCTACTCTCTCTCTCTCTCACTCACACACACACACACACACACACACAGACACACACACACACACACACACACACACACATATGGGTCTACGTCAGATGATTGACTTTTCAAAAACACACACTTACTCTCTCACACAGCAACACACCCACATACCTCTCAACTGTCCATATTTTCACTGAATGTACAGATTATTGCCTCATATTTTTGGACTGTTCCTCAAAGTTATGGTTTTCTGGCAAATCACTGTGAAGATCTGAGGATTGCAGTCACTAAATAATGACATGCATTTGAGTTTCAGACTTCATATCCTTCAGGAAATGCATGTTAACACAAATTATATTATTCTAGCACCTCTCTAAGTTTATAAGTGCAATATTTAAAATCTGTCCCTATTTTTGTCCCTTCATTATGTCAGGCTTTGTCCAGATTTCTTGCACTTAAGAGCTAGAGAGGTATGAAAACACAACCCTAATCACTCACACAGCAACACAGACACACACACACACACACACACACACACACACACACACACACACACACACACACACACACACGCACACATCTTTGAACTGTCCAGATTTTCACAGAATGTACATATTTGTCCCTCATATTTTTGGACTGTTCCTTGTAAAATTTGTGGTTTTCTGGCAAATCACTGGGAAGATCTGAGGACTGGAGTCACTAAATAATGACATACACTTGAGTTTCATTCTTCATATCCTTTAAAAAATGCATGTTAACACAAATGGTATTATTCTAGCAACTCTCTTAAGTTTATAAGAGCAATATTTAAAATCTGTCCCTATTTTTGTTCCCCATTATGTCAGGCTTTGTCCAGATTTCTTGCACTTATTGATTGAGAGGTATGCACACACACTCCTACTCTCTCTCTCTCTCTCACTCACACACACACACAAACACACACACACACACACACACACACACACACACACACACACACACACACACACACACATATGGGTCTACGTCAGATGATTGACTTTTCAAAAACAGACACTTACTCTCTCACACAGCAACACACCCACATACCTCTCAACTGTCCATATTTTCACTGAATGTACAGATTATTGCCTCATATTTTTGGACTGTTCCTCAAAGTTATGGTTTTCTGGCAAATCACTGGGAAGATCTGAGGATTGCAGTCACTAAATAATGACATGCATTTGAATTTCAGACTTCATATCCTTCAGGAAATGCATGTTAACACAAATTATATTATTCTAGCACCTCTCTAAGTTTATAAGTGCAATATTTAAAATCTGTCCCTATTTTTGTCCCTTCATTATGTCAGGCTTTGTCCAGATTTCTTGCACTTAAGAGCTAGAGAGGTATGCAAACACAACCCTAATCACTCACACAGCAACACAGACAGACACACACACACACACACACACACACACACACACACACACACACACACACACACACACACACACACACACACACACACACACACACACACACACACTTTGTCCTGCATACAAACAGAACAGCTAGTTTAAATTACATACACACATGCATACGCATACACATACTTTCACTCTTACACAGAACAAACAGAACTGCTAGTTTAAATTGTATATACATACACACACCTACTCTCTTACACAGCAGCACAAACACACCTTCTCTCTCATACAGCAACACACATGTAAACTATCTTACATACAAACCAAGCAGCTAGTTTAACTCATATACATACACACGCATGCACACATTTTCTCTCTCATACAGAAACAAACAGAACCACTAGTTTAAATCACACACACACACACACACACACACACACACACACACACACACACACACACACACACACACACACACACACACCTTCTCGGAATGGCTAGTTTAAATTTCTTGAGTTTTTACATCTGTGTTGGTGTGCAAAGCATGCATGGTTCTCCTTAAAGGATAAGATGCTGCTACTGTGGCCAAGGTGCAGATATGTTGTACTGGCGCATAGCATCACAAAAAAGCCCTGCCTGACAGTGCAAAATCTTTCAGATCAGTTCATTTCTTGTGAAGGTAAGAAGGAACAATTGGTGCGATAACAGGCTGTTTCATAATGGTTAATTCATACTATTACTTTTGATATACTCACCACAACAAAACTATTCCAGGCAGTGTGAAGACCCAGACCCTGGCTTCTTCTATGGCTTTTTAGAAAGGGTTGCATTCTAGAAGTATTCTAGAAGCAGGAACTTGGTCCTCTGTGCATAGTTTTCCAAAGCACTGCAAGCTTGATTCCTTTTCTAAGTCTTGATCAGGCTTTGCTAAGAACATTTTTCAGGGGCTCCTAGACACTTCCTCTTTCACCTCCTAAATTTAGTAAGCTTGTTAATCTACCCATATAGCTAAGGCTACTGCAGCACTGATCAAAATGATGAATATACCTCTCAACTGCCCAGATTTTCACAGATTGTCCAGATTTTTATTTCATGCTTTTGGTCTGTTCCTTATGATATTTGCAGTTTTCCTGCAAATCATTGAGGATGGAAGTCACTCAATAATGGCAGACATTTGAGTTTCAGATTTCATATCCCTCAGAAAAATGCAGGCCAATGCAAAACCTATTATTCTAGCAACTTTCTATGTTTATAAGAGCAATATGTAACATTTGATTTGTTTCTGGATGTTGAAACATGTTGGTTTACAGAATGATTACTTTAAAAGGCAGTATAAAGTAAATGTAGTGTGTATGCCCTGTACTGTGGGTGAAGGTGTGCAGTGCTTACTGAACATGACATAACTTGATGGAGTGACCTTCAGACAAAGAGAGTAGTTGTATCTCTCACAAACCAAGTCACATTGAGACAGCAATAGTGATTTATCAGTAATTAGTAGGTAGTTGTTACATTGCTTCAAAATATGAAGATTGCCATAAGATTGGCTAAAGAGGGAGCAAGGGCTGACCCATTTCCCTCTTATCCAGGTGAGTTTCAGAATCAAATATAATTTAGTCTACAGTATTGTCACAGTGCACAGTCCAGACAAGAATTATGCAAAGATATGCGACAAAGCTCAATATAGTTCATCAAAGTAAAAAAAATTAGTTATCGCTGAACTCAGCTCCACGCACAGCAAAGTGATAAGAACGAAAGGAAGAATAACATCCAGCTTTAGAATACAATGTAGTTACCCAGCAGTCTAAACGTTATAACATACAATGAATAAAACACACAGGAAACCCTCTGACTTTAAATGCAGTTATCCAAGTGTAAGAAAATACACCACAATAAAGATAAACATATCAGTAAATATATCAGCAGTAACAGTGCTTTGGTAGACAAACAGCAGTAGTCAGCTTCAGGGGGAGCTTACAGCACCAATGCAGTTGTTATTCACTGGGCCATTTAAGTATGGGCAGATTCCTCAAGACTGGAGACATGCACTTGTTAATTGTTTAAGCCATATTTAAGGGGAACGGGAATAGGATCAACCCAGAGTCATATAGACTCATACCAATACTTTCTTGTTATAGAAATAGTATGGAGAAAGTTATTTTGAATAAGTTATTGTCAGAACTGGCAAGGCTTGGACTTGAAAACATATATCAGCAAGCATATGTTGAAAATAAATTATAACAACCTTTAATATGATATTCTATAATATAATGGCTATAAATGAAAAAGTGTACTGTGATGTAATTTACATTAACTGCTTTGATAAGGTCATACACAAAACACTGATCAATAAATCAGAACAACTTGGTATTAATGTAGTCTTGATAAGATGGATAGCTGTATGGCTTATAAAAAATGACGAGGCAAATATCATACAGCATCTGAACAGGGGAAATTCTAGCTTACAGTCAAGGTGTCCTGTGGGGCTATACCCTAAGTCCATTATGTTATATCTTTTGGTCCTATCCTTTTCATCTGAGATGCTCTATAATATTTATGTAGCTGACTTGAAAATAGTAAAACTGATTATATCTGTCACAGAGAGAGCATGCCTGCAAAAGAGCTTGATTAAATTGACCATTTAGGGACAGGTGAATAATATGATTTTAGATACATCAAAAACTAAGTATATGAGATTTAGGGAAACATAGACTGAAGTGCAAATGTTTAGTACAGCACACAATGTTTCATTTAAATGGATTTATTTAAGTGCCTGTATGTATGAGTAGACCAAGCTTTGAGTTTTTATTATCATATCACCCAACTGGTTAATGATAGTTATAAAAGCATAATCTGTATAAAAAGATTTGTAAAGTCTAGGAAACCAGAAATTATGACAGCACTGATTGTAAGTTACTTTAGACTCAAACTAGAATATAGAATAGTAATATAGAAACATTATAAGAAAATTAGCATGAGTAAATTTGAAAAAGTACAGTGCATATAAACCAATGGCATCCATGGATGTGAAAAGTTAATTTATTATGAAACAGTAAAATATCTGAGCTTTTCTGTTGTATCTCTTACAAACATTAGGAGGATGACTTATTCATGTATATATAGAGCATTAGAAGACAGCTACCTCTGAGAATGCTTAGAGTTTTCAAAGAGTAGTAGAAAATCATAAGACAAACTATATAGGAAGTTATGCAGGAATGAGAGCTGTATTAATTTGCTCTCTGAAAGAATAGCCGATGCCTGGAATAAACTACTAAATTATATAAAAGCAAACCCTAGTTTAGATAGTAAGAACAGCTTGGACACATTGCAGATGATTGTTTTTGTATATTTGCATGTTAAAAGGGCATTATTTCTCATGTTTGCAGTATTCATATGCATATATGTAAACAGCAGTGCTGTTAGGCACTTGTATTTGTATTTATGTGTGTATATATATATATATATATATATATATATATATATATATATATATATATATTTAGCTATATATCTATATCTGTCTCTTTCTCTTTGTAAATATCTCCCTCTCTCTCTCTCTCTCTATATATATATATATATATATATATATATATATATATAGCTTCCCTATTAAATAAACGAAAAGTGGAAATGTCGAATGGCCAAATAAACAAAAAGACCGTTTCTTGAAATGAATATTGCGGGAGGCTGCGCCCCCCACACCCCGTGCTAATTATATATACCAACTCTGAGATCGCACTACAGTGAAAAAAGGGCAAAATTTCCAGCCTTCACTGTATGGTGATCTTACAATAGCGATATCGGGGAACAGCCTTTTCATTTATTTGGCCGTTCGACATTTCCACTTTTCGTTTATTTAATAGGGACCATATATGTATGGATATGGGTCCTTATCAGTTGAGTGAGTTTTCAGAAACTCAAATTTGATATTGTTGAGACCATATAATCGAGTTTTAGAAAATTCAAAGCTTTTGAATGGAGATAGCGGTACAGCAAGGATTGGAAAATTTACCCTTTTCCTCACTGTAGTGCGATCTCCAAGTTGGTATGTATAATTTGCTGGGAGTGTGATGGAATGGTGGGTGCAGGAGGGCTTGTCGCCTGCAAATATGCAAAAAGGGTATATTTTTGTGTTTTGTTGGGGTTTTTTGATGTTCGAGTTTATGGAAACTCAATCTTATGGTCTGTTTCCGAAAAGTCAATCATCTGACGTAGACCTATATATATATATATATATATATATATATATATATATATATCTATATATATATATATATATATATATATATATATATATATGTGTGTGTGTGTGTGTGTATATATATATATATATATATATATATATATATATATATATATATATATATATATATATATATATATATATATATATATATATATAGTTTCTCCATGCCATATCATATCTGTATTTATACATCTGTATTTATATCTATATCTTGAAGACATCTGCTGCTCTCCAGATGCTTAACATCACTTCTTCCCTACTATAGTAATGTTACCACTTTCTGTACCAGTTCCTCCATTTTAACTTGCTCTATTACTCTGGACAATATTTTTGTTGGACTTCTACAAAGATTTATGCCAGCTTTGGTAAAGTACAGAGCTAAGTCTTTTTGCAAGTTAACTTTGTAGTCTTCATATTTAACACTATTTTTACAATCCAAAGCTTTGTTGTCAGGGTGAAGTCTAAATGTATTTTTATGTTGTTTGCCTAACACAAACACTGCTAAATATTGATTTGGAAGCCATATCCTGGCCCTCAGCTGAATTGCGGATGTCTTTAGGTGTAACTAAAATGAGGCAGAAATGTAAAAATCTTTTGCAAAGGTAGCTATAATGTTAGTTACTATGCAGTTGTATTTCTCCAGCAAAACTGAAGGATAAAGGGGCATTTAAAAGCTGTGAGAACTGAATAGAGTGAGGGACACCTAACATCTAATAAACCTGTGCAACATGTATGCCAGTATCCTTTTGAGTATGGTATGAGATCTGCATTGGTATTTTGTTACAAAGATAACCACATTTAGGAGAATGGGATAGAGAAGGCATTCAAAACCAAATGCTATGATTTACTTTCACAGTGGCCTCTCCAAAAAAGATAATCTCATTTAAAGAGGAGACATGAAAGCAGCAATTTTCACTAATACACAGAGCTGAATATTACAAGACTGCACCTCTAAATCTGGATTTTTACAGCAACTGCTTCTTATGGATCCTTTATCTGCCTGTTCTAAACCACCTTCCAGTTATGTAATCTAACCCCAGGTCACACAATCTCGGAGGTGAGTGTAGCATTTAGCTTTTCTATTAAACTTAGATTTGCTCTTTTTCCTGATGTAATACAACCTTAGGCTAATGATATCGAATTAGAGGGAGCATTGGAGATGCAGAGCACATACCTTCCTGTATAAGAATTTATCTATCATGTCTGATATGTTCCGAATGATACTACAAAGTCAGAAATGTATGGCTGAGCAAACATCCTTATTCAGGATTTTTGGTAATCAAAAATTCATTCACTGCCTGTTGAAACTCAAATTAAGCTAGCAGACTCGATGCTTTTTTCAGAAATAATTCTCTCAAACACATAATACAGCTAAGTGCTTTTGTTCTTTATTAGAACTTCTTCAGAGTTAATGCTAAAAAAAAAAATACTTAATTCCCTTATATAACCAACATTAAATCACATGATCAAATTATTTACAATCATAATAATTAAATAATTAATACAATAACTAAACATTTAAAGACTACATTTCAAAAAATTTCAAGAGACAAATACACATACATTTTTTCACAAGCTTATTAAGAATAAATACATTGTTTAAAATATACTGAAAACTGAAGAAATAGCAACAGGAGGAGCCAGGCAATAATGAAAATCTGAAATCCAGGCAAAAATTAAGACAGTTCAAACCACAAATCAACTTATAGATGTAAAGAATCAACTCGATGTAAAATCATAAAAAACTCCTTTATTGTAGTCAACCAGAGGTAAGAGCTTTCACAGTGCTGTACTGTGAAAGCACTTCCCTCTGGTCGACTACAATAAAGGAGTTTTTTATGATTTTACATCGAGTTGATTCTTTACATCTATAAGTTGATTTGTAGTTTGAACTATCTTCATTTTCGCCCGGATTTGGGATTTTCATTATTGCCTGGCTCCTCCTGTTGCTATTTCTTCAGTTTTCAGTATATTTATTTTTAATTTGAGCAACAGAGGACTTACCACCTGATTTCCACTACTACATTTTTATTTTTACTGACATTGTTTAAAATGCTTTATAATCTTTGAGATTTTAGCAGACATTTAATGTTCATGTTCTCATTCAAATCTGGCAATTTATCTGCTTGTAGCAGAAGTAATAAATAACAACTGGAAAAAATAATTCTTGGAAATCATGATTTAACAACTGTTATAGAGTCTATGCCAAATTTTAGTTATACAAAAAACTTCAATTTGAAAGGGTTATTTGAACAGGCAATTTACAAATAAGTTTACAGGAAGATGTGGAGTGTTTTGTTGTCTAAGTTGCAAATAATGTAGATATGCTAATGAAGGCTCAAACATAGTTTTAAAACATTCTAAAAACAGATTTGGGCCAAATATAAATTCACATGTAACTCTACTTTTATAGTTTATTTGGCTACATGTGATTCTTGTTACAGTTTCTACATAGGAAAGGCAATGAGAAAATTACCTAAAAGAATTTGTAAACACATTTCTGCAATCAAAAAGAATGACTTCATAAGTGCTTTAGCTAAACATGCTAACATCTGTGTTGATTTTAAGAAATTTGTGTTTTTTGCAATTGATTATCTTATAGAAATACCTTTCAGTGGGGATGTGACATCCCTACTCTAGGCTAGTGATCAAGGAACGTCAGTCCTCATGACTGACACTGGTGGGGAGTGTTCACTGTAAGAAAAATAGACACACAGAAGGCTCTTACCAGGGTACCCAATTACACATAGTAAAATTAATACTTATCTAAATGGTAGTGTTTAACCAAGCAGCAAGACTTTCAGGAATGTGGAGCCAGAGTGCCACTAAATAAATGCAAGTACTCTCAAAGGTTAAATATTTTTCTAAAAGATCAGCCACAATGAAAGGGTTAGATATATTTAATAATAAATAAAAAAACATGCAAATACTAAATATCTATTTACAATAAATGACAGAGTTTGAATCACAGGAAACAAAAAACAACACAGATGGAAAGATTCAGATACAGAAAAAAAAACATTTAGCTAACTCACTATATTTTTAACTGATTGAAGAATTACTGTTTCCTCATTACTTACTAAAGCAAGGCAAGATGAAAGTGGATGTGTGGTCTTGTCAGGTCTGAAAACAGAGTGCACTCCTCACATCTCTCACTAGTATTCAAATACAATTTCAGTGCTGGCTACAGTATGACATCACATCTGGTCACCTGACTCTGTGGTTCACACACTATCCTCTCACTAGAAACTAACTAGGATCTGGCACTGATGTGTCAAAATGCACACACAGAACTTTAGTTAAGGTATATTACAGCATCTGGAAGCTGTAAAACAATTCCAACACTTCCAACCTTTATTCAGAAACTAACAAATCATTCTCTGGCACCCCAGGATGGCACCCCAGGATAGCAATTAGTTCATCACTAAGGACAGTAGGGCAGGTTCCTAGCCCAGGCTTTTCACAGACATTGCATCTCTTCCTGCATTCAGACCTGTGAGATAAAATTTTTATGACCTAAACCAAGTCATTTAATTAGAGGCTATTTTTCTTAAGGTTAGCTGGGCTGAGCTTAACCCCTTCTCTTCCCGTATTCTCTGTTAAAATATATACATTTCATCAGTTACAACAATATAGTATGACATATATGTAGATTTCTTTTCTGTCCAGCAGGACCAGTTGATAAATGTTTTAACACAAGCAACTTTACAAATACATTTTTAACACATTCATCTGAACAAATCAGTTTGATATTCAAACGAAATATAATTCTTTACAAAACTCGAGCTAGCTATGCTGACATATGTTACATATGCACTTCCCTACTCCCCATGGAATAGCTGGCCATACCTCACATTATCACAAGGGACATCAATTACAATTTGTAAATAAAAGCATTAAACTGGCAGCTTATTTTACAAGCTTCAAATATGTGTGTTTGTCACTTGAAGGTTTTTGAAATTTAGTCTTTACATGTTTAGATATTTCATTAATTATTTAATTATATAATTGTAAATTATCTGGACATGTGATTTAATGTGGTCATATTATTTAATGTTGGTTATATAAGGGAATTATGTCTTATTTAGTTATAGCTTTGAATTAGTTCTAATAAAGAATGAAAGTGCTTAGCTGTATTTCGTGTCTGAGAAATGTATTTTTAAAAAAAAAAACATCAAGTTTGCTATCCTGGTTTGAGTTTCCACAAATGTTGAGTGAATTTTTAGTTGACTTTGTGATGATTGGGTCACTTCTTGTTGCAGACTTTTTACAATCATTTTATTCAGTCTTGTAGTGTTTTGTCTTGCGATATAGAACCCATAGCATGACAGAAGAATTCTGTAAAGTAAAAAGATTTACTAGCTCATAAAATTAAATAGGAGAAAAAAGCCTGTTAAAGTTTCATGCACTAAGTACTTCCTCAGAGTAAAATACTGAGAAATGAGTCACCAAGGCATCTGGATCAAAATAAAATAAAATAAATACTTTCCTGTTTATGACTGTTTAATGCTATTACAGGAAGAGAACCCATCCCTACACTAGGGGGTATTTTACCCAGAATAGTTTCTGTGTTGTAGTTAATTTCAGGTTTTGAACACTGGCATACATTTAGGTATACTTGAATGTTCTGACTGAGATTGACATAGAGGGATCGGGTGTCAATGTAAAAGGGCAAAATGGAAATTGCTGAAATCTATATTTTTTTACTTGGGAAAGACTTCTATACTCTAAAAACATTAATTATTTGTAATCTGCTATGAGTTTGTGCAATCAGTAAACCAAGGAGAATACTGGGGCTCATAGATTTTCAGTTCATCCTTCCCTTTCCAATGTAGTTTGATTCCTTGTTTACCCATCCTAAGTTTTCCTACATTAGAAAGTTCATTTGTATTGTCCCATGTTTTACAAAGACCACTAAAACTATCTGTTTATACTGCCTCCAGATTATTTTTATTTCAGGTTTCATATACTGGTCTTTTTCTATTTTGTGTCTATCTCTGTACTGGATGATGCAGTTTTTGGGGATGGCTGTTTCTGTATTAAAGTTTACCTTGCCTTGTATTTACTTTTAAAGTGGTAGTTTTTGATCCAGCAGTTAGTATAATATGCCTCTGCATGATGATTTCTTCAATTTCTCTTAGACTTTGTTATTTATACTCCTGGTGCTTATTTGCTACCTTTTTGCAGTGTTTAAGTGCACTTAATTGAATAAGCATTGCTACAGCATCACATCAATATATAGTTCCTAGTCTTTAAGTAATTTTCATCCTGTTACAAATTATGCTGTTTCTATTTTGCTGCTATATATATATATATATATATATATATATATATATATATATGTGTGTGTGTGTGTGTGTGTGTGTGTGTATATATATATATATATATATATATATATATATATATATATATATATATATATATATTTGTCTGCATCTCCTAATTTTTCTGTGAATTTTAATGCACATTCACTGTAATGTGCATTCAAGGAAATGTGATCAATATTTTGCTATTCACCAATAGTGCATTTTGACTATTGCCAATAAAATTATATTTTGCACACGCACATACACACACACACACACACACACACACACACACACATGCATGTGCATATAAGCTAAATGTATCTACACCATATTTGCCAGAATGCTCATTTTTATAGTGTTTCTTGGAAAGATTGTGCAGGAAATGAATGTTTGACTGAGAAGGTTATAGTGGCTGGTGTGTATGTGTGAATGTGAGTTTGAGTTAGGGTAAGGGTTAGGTAAGGGAATATCAAGACAACAAAAAACAAATATATAATGAATAAAATGACCAGTCAGCGCAATCCAACCAATTTATTCACTTCTGACGTCTCGGCACAAAGCCTTCAAGGAAGATAAATTACAAACCCAAATCACATGCTTATATACTCATATTAATTAGTTCAATAAAACAATAATAACATTAGATAGACCAAACCACTTAAACACAAATCTTCTTTGGTTAAAGTAACAATACGTTGAAACAAAATCCTCCAATTAAATTCAGAATTCATGCCCTCAGGGATTAAAGTGTCATACTTTAAAATATATAATGCTTCCTTATAGCAATAACCCACGCCTGGGTGTGGGTAATGCTGGATTTACCCACGGTTGGCGTGGTTTGGTCCCGAGGGTGAAGCCCGTTATTGCTATTATACAATGACATTATTTAAGAAAATAAATAATTACTTTTCTTAAATAATGGCATTGTATAATGCCTCTTTACTGCCCTTCCGCAGCTTTCTGGTATTCTGCGGCAGTTCTGATGTACTGCGCATGCCTACGCAGTACATCAGAGCTGTGGGCAAAAGCAATGTAGAACGCAAGATCTCCGTTGCTTTTTTTTACTGTTTCGCTATGTTAAATGGGTTTAACATAGCGAGACAGCTTTAAAATAAGCAATGGAGATCTCCGTTGCTTATTGTAAAGCTGTCTCGCTATGTTAAACCCATTTAACATAGCGAAACAGTAAAAAGCAACAGAGATCTTGCGATCTCCGTTGCTTTTTTTTTTTAAAAACTGTCTCGCTATGTTAAATGGGTTTAACATAGTGAGACAGCTTTAAAATAAGCAACGGATATCTCCGTTGCTTATTTTAAAGCTGTCTCGCTATGTTAAACCCATTTAATATAGCGAGACAGCTTTAAAAAAAAAAGCAATGGAGATGGCAAGATCTCCATTGCTTTTTACACACTGTGTTGCTATGTTAAAGGAGTTTAACATAGCGAGACAGCTTTAAAAAAAGCAACGGAGATTTCCATTGTTTTTTTTAAACCTGTGTCACTATGTTAAACTCTTTTAACATAGCGAGACAGTGTTTTATACTAACGGAAAAAGTCCGGGCGACCGGACCTTTTTCTGTTAGTATATTGAGGGATTTACAACGGGCACGCTGGTTGGGCTGGCCAATCAGCGTGCACGTTTTAGGGGAGGAATTGTATAATATATAATAATTTATTCTTTAAACCAGAATCAAGGGGAAAAAACATCTAACTTTTCTAACACCGTACCCTGCAAATGCATCGGATTACTTTGATGTACAGCCTGAAAATGCAAAGCTACTGAACTAGACTCTTTAACATTAATAATGTCCCTCACATGTTCCAACAATCACACTTTAAAAGCTCTTTTTATTTGTCCAATATAATACTTCTCGCATGAACATTTTTGGGCATAAATAATCCTTTGAGTATTACATTTAAAACTATTGTTTATCTGAAATTTTATTCCATTTATAAATTGAAAGCTGTTAACCACATATTTACACACCTTACACTTACCACAAACCTGAATACCCAAACATAAAATATTAGATGGTAAATCTACCACAGGTATAATAAATTTACCTCTCACTAATATATTCTTTAAACTCCTACCCACCTTATACGAGGTTTTTAAATATGTAGGAAGCCAAGGACATACTTCTTTTTTACTTTTAAAAAATGACAATGATGTTTCACTACATTAATCAACTTTTCACTAAATGGACTATAGGTTGTGGTAAAATAAATGTCCAAATCAGTGCCTCCGGATTTGGCACTAGATATAAAAGGTTTGGATATTTTACCTCTTTCATTTATTTTAGAAACTGCTTTCAAGTATAGTCGATTCACTATATCCCCTTCTATAAAACATTTATTAAATTTATTAAAGTATATTTATTAGGTAAGGGAATAGACTTACTGATTTGCATGTTTGGTGACGTGCGTGCTCTGTGTCCTTTTGTCTTGTGTAGTTGTACTGTTAGGAAAATGTTTTTTAGTATTATAATGCATAAGGTTAGGGGCAGAGGTAGAGCTAGGGTAAGAACCCATGAGTGAGGTGCTGATGGGGGCTTCCAGTCTGACTTCCAGGTCTTTTCTAACTAACCCCTTCTAATTGTTTCTTATAGTTATCATGCATTATTTTATATCCTCTACTAATTACCCCTTCTTTACATTCATCATCCAGCCTTACTTCCAGGTCTTTTCTAACTAACCCCTTCTAATTGTTTCTTATAGTTATCATGCATTATTTTATATCCTCTACTAATTACCCCTTCTTTACATTCATCATCCAGTCTTACTTCCAGGTCTTTTCTAAACAGTTGTAATTGATTCTTGTGGTTATCATGCATTCTATTATATCCCCTACTAACTATCCCTTTTTTAACAGCAGCTTTGAGTCAAACAAAAACTCAAACAGAAGTGGTCTTTTACTTAACATTCACCTATCCCTTTCTCTTTGCCTATATTTGGTCATCAATTCCTGGTAGGGACAACAGTCCCCAACCCCAGGTCCAAACATCTTTTCCTCATCTCACTCTATTACCTTTCTCTCCTTAGCTATTTGCTCACAATTCCTTGACTCCTTTGCTAACTTTTTCCAATAAATTCCAACCCCTCTTGCCTATTTTTATATGTCTCTGCTTGTATCATTTCTATTGCTAAAATCTCCTTTCAATTCACATATCTATGTCAAGAATCTAAATGGCAATGCTGAGATCTGCTCTGAGCTGTAACAGAATGACATTAAATATACTGATCCCAAGGATATTGCCAATATCCTGGCAGATCGATTTAGTGCAAACTTCATCCCCCCTCTCACTCCCTAAAGGGCCCATCTCAATACTGAAAGATTGACAAATTCTGGTAATAACGGCCACACAGGTAAAAAACGCACTCTCCAAAACTAAGAATACAGCATCCATGGAACCAGACGACATCCCAGGCTGTGTACTACATGAACTACAAAATGAACTGGCACCTAACCTAAGTGACTTGTTTAATCATAGCCTCACCTCAGGCTTCATGCCCACTGAGTGGCGCAGAGCTCCAGTTATCCCACTCCACAAGGGGGGATCCACCTTGGATCCCAGGAACTACTGCCCCATCAGTCTGATGAGCCTGATCTGCAAGGCCATGGAATGTATTATCATGGAACTTATAAACAAAGACATTGGCAACCTTCAAACACTGGACCCCATGCAGTTTGGGTTTGTGAAGGGCCGATCCTGTCTCCTGAACCTGATTGGCTTCTTCAAATCAGTCTCCAGAGCTGTGGACAAGGATAAGGTGGTCCACACAGCCTATTTGGAACTTGCCAAGGCCTTCAACACCATCCCTCACTCTGGAATCATAGATAAACTTACAAAGCTGGGCATTAATCCCTATGTCACTCGATGGGTTGCCAACTGGCTTACTGACAGAACCTACACTGTAAAAGTAGACAACTCCAAATCCAGCTCCATGCAAGTGACAAGTGGAGGACCTCAGAGTTCAGTCCTAGGACCGCTATTGTTTGACATCTACATCTCTGAAGTACAGGCCAACACTAAGAGACTCTGGCTAACAAACAGAAGACTGCAAATTGGTTGCCATTATTGAGTCCCCAAATGATGCGGATATTCTACAAAAGGGCCTTACAGAAACAGATCCTTGGTGCCAGAGCCATGGGCTCCTACTAAATGCCAAGAAATGTATAGTTATCCCCTTTGGGAAAAAACATGTACCCATGAATTACCACATAGGTGCCAATACACCAAACACCAAAAGTGTGATAAGAGACTTAAAGACACAGGTGGACAGTGGTCTCACCTTCGATAACTAAATCTCCACAACAGTCAGAAAATCCTTCTATGTGGCATACCTCATCGCTAAGGGCTTTTCATCCAGAAAAAAGGAGGTCATTGTCCCACTGTACTCATCCCTCATTAGACCCATTATAGAATACAACACCCCGTTTGGTATGTACCTCTCAAGACATCTGCAACAACTGGAAAGGCCACAGAAATACTTTGTTAAAAGAATCACAGGCCTAAAGCAGATGCCCTATGCTGACCATCAAAAAAAACTCCACTTATGCTCTGTCGCATATCGTCTACTGAGAGAGGTGATCTCTGCTTAACATACAAGGCCATGTCAAACCCAGAGCTGTTGGACATGCTACACTTAAAGAAATTCCAGTCCTTCAGAGCCACATGCTCCAGGGATCTAAACCTTGTCATCACAATGAGCAAAACATGCTGGAGGGATAGATTCCTGACCCAGAGACTCCCCCAGACTCTGGAATAGATTGCCCATACATGTCAAGCAAAGCTCCTCTTTAGCCCTCTCCAAAAGGAACTTTGATTATTAGATGGGAGATAGGAAATTCACCCCGGGGATCATGTCAGTCACCCTGCTAGACAGGGTTCCAGGGAAGAAAATACTGTGGGGAGAAATAGCCAGGGAATTGTTATGGCTAGGCTTGTATATGTCCTAGGGCCGATAGCCTAGTACCAACCTATGAACATTGGTTTAGCTCTTAAACTACATTCAGCAACATTATAACATAAAATTCTGTATGGCTGCTGTTATTCTCCTTAAGGGTCTGTGTCCAAAATCCTACTCTGTCCTTATTTTGTGAACTCTCCCCCTGCTTCAACATAATTTATTTCCACTTTGATTTTCAGTCTTCTGCTCATGTTATGTATAGGAATCTTAACTGTGCAGCTCTAAAGTATCCTTTCAAATTTGGTAATCCTAAGCTAGCTAAATCTTAACCTCCACCCCCCCCCCCACCAGTAAAGTCATTCAATACTTTATGGCTCACAACTTCTCCTGGTTGATAAAAATATGTCTGACCTGCATATAATGCCAGAGGATCTAGAAACATTTTGTTTGTTTGTACTTTACTCTCCATGTCCATAGTCAAGAGCTTCTAAGTTCTTTCTTTTTGTATTATCTTTTATTGTCTTCCAACAAATCATTAGCTGCCACCATAGAACCTCTTTTAAAACATATATCTAAGTACTTCATCTTATTGGCATTAGCAATGAACCCCCCCCCCCCTTTTCCCATTTTGTACAAGACGTCAGGGTGTGACATCAACAGTGACAACCACTAAGAGCCAGTGTTCATCTCCCCATAAATGGGAATTTCTGAACCAGCTCATATCTGGGAACATTGTTTACTGCTATAAACTTTGCTTTATTTTCATTTATTTCATATCCTGAAAAAATGAAACTGTCTCAGAATGTTCCACAACACTGAAATATAATTTTCTGGATTTATCAAGTACAGAATAATATTATCAGCAAATAAGGTTAATTTTTCTTGATTTCCATGCTGTTTATATTGTTAAATTTGAGTCCCTTCTTTCCATTGCCAATAACAAAGGGGAAAGAGGACAAGCCCACCTAGTTCCTCTGTTCAAATGCAGCTTGTCTGGAATCTCTTCACCTTGATTCTTGCCTTTGACCCGTCATATATTTTCCTGATTACCTCATTATTCTGTCAGGGAATAAATCCTAGCTGACTCTCTTGTATGCTTTCTCTGCTTCAAGACTCACCATATATAGTAGCATTTCCATACATTTTGTTTCCCTCTGGATCATCTTTGCTTTATTAATGTTGTAAGATGTTAGCCTCCTCTTCCCAAAACTACATCGATCCATATCTATCCATTCTGGGGCATATACATAATCATGATTTAAAATTGAAATGGGTTGATATGAAGCTGTGTCTGAAGGGTCTTTACCCTGGTGAGTAGTACAGTCAACACAGCTTTTTCCCCAAGATGCTAGTGCCCTCCTTGCAGATCTTTATCACTGTTTTCCTTCATAACTTCTAAAGTTTCACAAGAATACCACCTGCTCCTGGAGACTTCCCTGTTGACTGGTTATGCATCAGCATGTTTATCTCATCCCATCCTGCCTTAGCTAATGATTATTGGACAGCTTTCTCCTTTAACCTTTGCATAAAGTCTTCCATAACCATTTCAATTTGCACCTTTTTCTTGGATTCTCCCATTCCTTTGCTTTATATGGATCATCATACAATGTCCAAAATATCTCTAATATCTCTATAGGATCTTTGGTTATTTATCTTATCATAGCATGCCTATGTCTGGCAACAATCCCTTCACTTTTCTGTTGCCTAAGTCCTGCTAATAGCGTTTGTGGTCTGGGGTTGTGATCAAAAATACTTGCTCTACAGCACCCTTTCAAAACTCATGTATATTATCCAAATATTTTCTTGTTCTCCATTTAGCACTCAGCATGTAAATGCAATCCACATTCCCTGGCAATATCCCCTTATTTCCATAAATCCACCATTATTGCCTTTCTTCTCCTGTTCTATCACAGTTGAAGCCCCTCTTGCAATCAAAAGTATTACTCCCCTTTTCACTTATAATCTGCCAGATATCCATTCTGAAATTCTCTGTGCCAAATTCACATGCTCATTTATATCCAAGTATGTCTCATGTAACACTGCTGTTTGCGCCCTGCACTTATTAATGTAATTCAGTACTCCTTGTCACTTGAACATACTTGCAATGCCAGGCACGTTGCATGATATAAATGATAATTCAGTCATTCTGATAAAATGCTATTACATTCAAATATTCTGTTTGACAGTTTTGAGTATATGTTTTCAACAATTAAGCAGGCAGTCTATGCCTAGCATACAAGATATCCTTGTATCCAGTTCCGATGGGCCTTTTGCACACCCACAAAATGAACAGCATCAGAACCACTAGATCCAAGAATATAAATTTTGCTTATGGTATAAATAAGACATGTTGGCAAGACAGATATGTGTCTCAGAGGATCCCCATGCTCTGGAACAGGCTCCCCATCCATGTGAAGCAGCGCCCATCCCTAACCATACTTGAAAATAACCTTGACCAATGGATGGAAATCGGAAATTCACCTCGGGTCTGATAGACAGAGGCAAATGGTAATCCACAAACTAACATACCCCACACATACTGTAACCGTTACAAACTTCCTAACATACCCCCTCCTAATAAATGCCTGTGATAAATAGGGACACTATGGGGTTGAATTGCATGGATAGGCTTATAAAGGCTGTGGTGGTTGTTAGCCTAGTATATAACTATGAACCCATGAACTTGCAAGTTGAACACACATATTTTTTCCCTTGCCTTCATTCTTTTCCCAGTGTCAGTGTCTTCTCTAATGAATCCTATCTTTGCATTTTGTGACAAAAGAATTTGAGTTTTAGTTTTACTGCCAGACCTACCAGTGAGCAGTCTTGGTTTGTTCTCTTAAATACTGACTGATTTGATCTCCTTGCAGTCTATGGAGATTTCAAAAATAAAAACATATTCTCCAACATCACAGTTTACAGTCATCACTTTTCGCAGAGAACAGCCCTACATATAGTCTAAGTCTCACAGCCACATAATATTATTGGGAAAATTATAGCTTTGATAATGCAGGCCTTATTAACAATGTAATTTCTCTACTCTTTAAAATCTAATCCAAGTTTGCTGTAGCTTTCCTTCCAGGAAGCAAACTTTTTTTTAAATTTTTTGGCTACAATCACCATCTGCAGAGATATCTGAGCCCAGGAAAATAAAATCAATCACTCCCTCCATCTCTTCACCATCTATTTGCAAAGAATTGATCATATCAGATTATATATTTTTTTTATGTTGAGCAGCAAGCCAGCTTTTGCATTTTCTACCGTCATCAATAAACTCTTCAGCTTTTCTTCACTTCAGTAATCAGAGTGGTATCTTCCTCAGATCTCTTCTTCACTTCAGTAATCAGAGTGGTATCTTCCTCAGATCTCTTCTTCACTTCAGTAATCAGAGTGGTATCTTCCTCAGATCTCTTCTTCACTTCAGTAATCAGAGTGGTATCTTCCTCAGATCTCTTCTTCACTTCAGTAATCAGAGTGGTATATCTTCTGCATAACTGAGGTTGTTTTTCTCCTGACAATTTTGATTCCAGCATTTGATTTGACTAATCCAGCATTTTGCATGTTATATCCAACTTATAAATTAAATAAGCTGAGTCACAATATACAGCATTTTTAGACATCTTTCCAAGTCTTTAACCAGACATTCTTTCCCATATCCAATATTTACTATTGCTTCCTGTTCTACATGCACATTCCTCAGGAGGCACATAAGGGTTTTTCACAAACTAGGCCATCAAACTTGAATGTTCTACCATCTGATATCATGAGTTAGGCAAAATATATAGTTTTTAGAGGGGCTACCACCAGTGAGCTCAGTCAAGATGCCTGTCTAAGCCCAAAACTCTGGATAGGGCCTATGGAAGTTTGGATAAAAAAGTGTTCCCAGGGCAAAGAAAGAACGACAGATGAGTGTACAAGAAAAAGGAAGAACATTGGATTGCTTTCAGACATGCAAATAAATAGGATTAATTGTGCATTTTGTTTGAAAAAATAATCACAGTAGGCCAGGATGTGAGTTTATTGAAACAAACAATAGGACAACAAAGACAAGTGGAAAGGCTACAAGGAAAGGTGCATGATCTGGAGGAAAATGAAGCAACAATTAAAGCGGAGCTGCAGAAACAAATCTGCAGAATAAAAGAACTAAGATAAATATTAAAAAAAAAACAGGGAGGAAAGATGAGTGATCTTGAAAGTCATTCAGGAAGGAACAACATCAGGATAATGGAAATACAAGACAGAGAAGGCACCAGTGAACTGCATCAGTTTGTAATGTAGCTGTTACACAGGAGGGATTTCTGCTACCAGGAATTCAACAGGCAGTAATAGAGAGGATACATGGGGTGGGACTGCAACAAACAGCAGCAGAAATCAGACCCAGCCATGCTTTAGCATACTTTTGTTTCTTTGCTGTAAAAAATGAAATAATAAGGCAAGCAAAAATACTTAGTTATCCCGTTTGCATGGATGTTCATAAAGCTAGCGAAGGATATCATGGTAACATTCTGTAGGAGAATCAAAACTATGATGGAGATATTCAAATAGCTAAGAATGAAAGAAACAACAGCATGGCTGAAATACTCTGCAATTCTAGAAGTACAGCAAGAAGGGGGATGGTTTAGGCTACACAATATGGACAATGTTCAAGTTTAAACAAAATTATCACAGACAGCTAAGCCATACAAGCAGTAAAAAATCTGAATCACCTACATAACACGGACTGGAAGAACAACCTTACATGCAGAAGAGGTGATGCAGAGACACTCAAAGGACATTGAACAACAGGTATCAAAACCACCACAGGGAAGAAGATAAGACCAGGAAGTGCAGAGCGTTAACATGCCAGTAGAAAAGATGAGCAGGAAATGAACAATTTACACTGATGAGTACAAAGAAATGAGAAAGGAGACAAGATATTAGAAAATAAACAAGTGAAATACTTATATCAAAAGGACAGAAGATTCAGAAGCCTCTCCCAAGGAAGAGTTTGACCCAAAAGAAGCAGAGAAAGTCAAGGTAGAGCTCAAAAGAGGTGGAAGTGCAGTGTGCTGGATGTCTTGTGCATTTCCGCAGTGAACTGCTGGACAAATGAATGACTAATCAAGCATTTATGATGGATGGTAGAGTCAAAGAGGCAGAAATCAGATATACAGAAGAAAAGAAAGTGACTACAGAAAAATAGAATTAATAAATTAGTAGAAGGAATGAAGACAGAAAGACAGATAGATGATTGTGGACAGGGTAGGAATGCTGTATTAAATGAAATGGGTCCTTCCTTTGTGAACTGTGCCCCAGAGCACACAACTACATCAAAACTTTACAAACAATGGGAAAAACTGAAGGCATGCCTAGGGCAATGGTGGATAAAGCAGTTATAAGAGAGGCATAGGCACAAGCCTTCACAGTAAATTTTATATGTTAATAATTTCTAAATGATGTATAATAAACTGTAGTAAAATAAGCTTAATATTTAAGCCTAAAAATAGTAATTATTTCTGATGTAATAAATGGAGGAGGGCATAAAAATGAATTTAATGGAAGAAATGGGAAAAGTAGGGTAAAGAAAAACACATAGATAAATGTGAAATAAAAGGACGGTGGGGGATAAGTAACATATTAAAGCTCTTAAAAGAACAGTGGTGAATATGTTATCATATTAAAGGTATGTAAGACTGCAAAGAAATAAAGAAAACAATGTTGGACTATCAGAGAATTAAGCTAGGCTACCAGACCGCTGAGACAGTGGGGTGGAGGGGAGACCAACAAATGGGAATGCCATGGTATATAAAGATGGTGAC
Source organism: Protopterus annectens (assembly GCF_019279795.1). Lineage (NCBI taxonomy): Eukaryota > Metazoa > Chordata > Ceratodontiformes > Protopteridae > Protopterus > Protopterus annectens. Next base: position 185,528,435 of record NC_056733.1, read on the forward strand.
ATCAATTCTGGGTTGGCTGTGATATAAGGAGAAGGAGAGGGTAAACCCTAAGGGAAAACAAGTTGGGGAGATTAGAAAAGGACTGGAAATAAAACAGCCAATTTTAGTCTTAATAGGCCCATGTCCATGGCATACTCATGCACATTCAAGAGTCCAAAAAATGCATCCAGAAGCCTGAGACAGGGAGGAGGGTTCTCAGCACAGGCAACCTCCAAAGAGCAAAATGTTCAGTTTGCAGAGTAAGCCTGGAGGAAGGGTAAGGCTGGATGGCAGCAATGGGGAAAGTGAAGATGGGTGAGCAAAAACAACAAGGGAAACCACAGATAATTACATGAAACCTTGAGGGTCCATCAAATCCTATCAGAAGAAGGAGACTACATGAAAAGCTAAAGAGGATGGGATGAGACAGGGTCTATGTTAAATCATTGAACGCTTAAAAAAGCAAATGATGATTTAGCAAACCCATGTAAACAAAAGCTTGCAATCTTGAGCACTTAGAACAATGATTTTTTCCAAGGGAAAAAAAATCACTGTTCCTCAAAAAAAAAAAAAAAAAAAAAATTAAAACATTACATAAAGTGGGGGGCTTCACCCACCATACCCCTCGATGTAGGGGGTTGTGCCCCCCACACCCCCCTACTTAAATATACCAACTCTGAGATCGCACTACAGTCACGAAAATGTCAAAGTAATGGAAGCAGCCAAGTGATTTATTTCCCAGGGAACTAATTTGCTTATATGCCATTTCGCTATTTTGCCTTTTCGTGCTTTCAAGTTCAATCAAGACGCATTTGAAAGAATGCATCTTAGATCATTTAATAGGAACCCAATGAGACATTGCTCTTTTACAAGAAACAAAAATGAAAATCAAAGAGATGGATAAGATACTATGTTATAACTACCCAGAGGAACAGATGAACAACAAGTCAGGGGGAAGAAACGGAAGAGAAGTAATTTTGTTTTTGATGGGACTTCAGACACTCATGGAGAATGTGATAAAAAACAGGATAGATGATAGGATCAACTGGGAAAGAAGGATGGAAGATGGTTGCTAGAAAATAGGAAATATAAATGCACCATACAGGGCTGAAGGAAGATGCTACAAGAATGATTATGCTAAATGGACTCAGATAAGAAGGGATGGAACAGAGAAAATGGTGTGGGGAGACTACAATGTCATCACAGAAAAGGAAAAATACTGATTGTATGGAAGGAGAAATTATAACAAAAAGATGTGCCAAGAACTAGACTGAAGAGTGGAAGATGGAGGGAAGCTGGGCATGTGGAGGGAAAGGTATCCTTCTGAGAAGGAATACACCTTCACATGGAACATTTTGGTACAGACCAGTAGGTTAGACAGGTTTTTAGGGATAAGCAACCTAATATAAATAATAGAGATCCAAATACAGGTGAGACACATATCAGATCATACAGCAGTGAATTAAGAGTGCATGAGCAGAAAACAATGAGAAGGAGCTGGAGGTGGGCTATCTATAAATGGAGTGAAAACAAAACAAAGAAGCACTGCACAGACTAGTAAAAACAGGACAATATGATATTAAAATTTTGAATGGCACAGAAGTTCGAAAATGATAATTGCGAAGTCAAAAAAACAATCTAGGAATGGGTTTTAACATGGGTCGAGGTAAGGGAGATGTTTGTAGTTCAGAATAATACTGAACACCTACCTCGACCCATGTTAAAACCATTCCTAGATTGATTTTTTACTTCGACATTCGACGTTTTCAAACTTCCGTTGCCGACTATAGCACAGTCGATGGATTGCCATTCGAAATTTTAACAGTAAACCTATGATAGACAGGAACAAACTGAAAGAAGACTGGTGGGACTGATCAAGGGCACTGTCAAGGAAAAGTTAATAAGTACAGAAAGAATGAAGAGAAGGGAAGAAAGAAGGGGGATTGAGGAGCTGGAAGAGGGAGCTGAAGGTGGTATTAAAGGAAACCAGAATAAATAAAAGTAGACTGGAAATGCTACAGATGAGAAAAAGCAAGACGAATGGAGTTAGAAAAATTATTACAGGGCCATAAATACATCAATAGTACTGGACAGACTACTGGCAAGTAGTGGAGGAGATAACATGAAGGGGCAGAAGCCTCAGAAAGAATATAGAGGGATATACAGGAATATATACCGGAGGATGAAAATATAAGCTGAGTATAGAAGTGGCAAGGGATGAGATAAGGAAAGCCGTATACAAGATGACGGAGAGGAAGGCCTGAAGCACCCCCAGAATTCTACAAATAGGGAAGAGAGGGAACTTGTAAGGTCCTAGAGGGAGGAAACAAGAGAATAAAGGACTCAGGCAAAACATCATGAGTTGGCCCAGGATAACTGAGGTATCTAAAGGAGGAGAAATGGAAGATGTGAGAAATTAGAGTTATATTACTTTGACTGGTGTAGATTGCAAGATTTTTGCAAATGTCTCGGCAGGGAGACTGGATTAAGTATAGCCAAAAATAATAAAAACAGGGGCCAAATGGCTTTGTAAAGAAAAGGAAGACAGAACAATAAAACAGGGAGGAAAAGAAGCATGGAGGGAAGGGTGGTGTTGTGCAACCTGCAGAAGGCCTTTGATATGGTGAGGTGGGAATACCCATAGAAGACACTGCAAATGTGGATAGGGAAAAGACTCATATGCTGGAAAAATGCCATACACCAAGACCCAGACTCTGAAATACTCATAAATGGAGGAGTATCTGAGAAGACAAGGCTATACATATGGAGCAGACTGGGATGCCTGCCATCCCTAGACTTGTTCACACTTATGATAGGAAAGCTGGCAGTAGAAGCCAGACACAATTTAGCAAAGCTGGAAAAAAAAGAAGGCATAAACATAAATAGATGACTGTATGGTAATGTCAGAGGATGGCTCTGCAGCAATGGGAGCTGTAAGAGAGACAGAGAGAGTGGCATTTGAGAAGTTTATGGAAATAGAGGAACTGAAGTACAATAACAAAAAGACAGTGGTGGTGAGAGTAGAAAAAGGGAGGTGGAAAAGGGGAGTAAGTAAGATAAGAGTCAGAGTTCCTTAAGTATGTTGGCATCACTGAGAAAGAGATACAACGGAGAAAAACCTACAGGAAGTTGGAAAAAAAGGTAAGGGATACTCTTGGGAGGTGGGGAGAAAGACTTAGACTTATACACTGCTGGAGAAAATTAGTGCAGCAGGGATGATGATGCTACCAGTAATCTTCCATTTGCTCTACAACATACAAATAGATCCTAGAGACAAAAGACCACAACTAATTCCAAAATACATGGAGGACTGCATCATTAAAGGCAAGGAGAAGGCAGTGAACTAGTAAAAGGGAGGCTGGGGGCTCTTGCATATCCCTACATATGTACGGACATGCAACATTATTCACTAGACAGAAACAGAAAAAAGGCGATTAAGCAAAGGAGATTAAGGGTGCTAAAGGACACAAATGAAGTGGCAGTAAAACAACTGGGATGCATGAAATGGGGTGAAAGGAACCCTCAAAATTATGAAGACAAGAAGAGTAGGGGCAAAGACAGAGAAGAAATGAAGAAACCTAGAGAAATGAGATAGGTGAAGAGGAATATTTAGTATGAAGAGAAGGATGGTGGGGAAAGATGTAAAGCAATGGAGGTGTGGATTCAGAAATGCATAACGCCAGAGTCTGAATAGTGCAAAGACCAGGTTCTTAGCAAGGCCTGGAAAAAAGAATACAGAGAGGGCAACAGGAGAAAAGAAAAGGAGGAAAGGAGAGCAAAGGAAGAGAGAATTTGACTCTGGAGGAAATAGAGGAGTTTAGGGAGGTAAAGACTAATCAGATTTTGAATCTCTCAGGGAAAGAAAGGGCAAGGTTGAAAAAGACAAGATCAGGAAAAATTACAGAACAGATGAAGGATAAAGGGGAGCTGTACGACATTGGAAGAAGACAGTGATGCACATGCAGAAAGTTCACAGAGCAGGAGATCAAAGCCTCAGAATTCAAAATAGGTGGCATCAACCTCCCATCCCATGGGATTGTTAAAGGAAAACTGAAAGGAGGATAGTAGATGCTGGAGGTGTCAAGAGGAAGAGGCAGGAAAAATTTACTTGTTCTTGGATTGTAGATAGGCATAAGAAGTCTGGAAGCAGGCAAAGAAGATTTGGGGAGACATATTTCAAAATGAAGCAGATAATATTTGGGAAATCTGTATATGGGGCATAAAGAAAGAGGACAGGTTTGGGGAAGAAAGAGAAATAAACATTATCAGACTGCTGAGTACAGAAATTAAAACAATAATTACTCAAACCCGGAAGTGGACAAAAACAGTACAGGGGCATGAATTATACAAGAGGTTCATGGACATGGGGAGAAGAGAGGAAAACTGAACAGATTGAGAAAAAAGGGAGTGAAAATGAAAAAGCAATGGAAAGAGATATTAGTACATTTCAAGAGTAAAAAATTATTGCAGGAGGAAGGAGAAAATGAACCCAAAGGGAAAACAAGTAATGAGAGTTAGGGATAGTGTAGTAAATGAACCAGACAACCGCTGATGAGATATGGTACACCATGCGTGAGAACTGTATGTATGGAGTTAGTAAATTTAGATATATTTATATAAAGAACTAAATGAATCAGTCACCTCACCAGGATATTTGACAGCCACTTCTTCAAAGATGATGAGTTAGGAAACTTACCTTTTTGGATATTCCTCCATAAAATGCATTTCAGGGCAACAGTTTGTGCTGGAGATTCCACTCTTTAATAAGTGCAAACATTGTTTTTACTTTATTGTGGCACAGTACATCACTGCATTTCAAACTCTGAATAATTATTTATGGCATAGCATGTCACTTTTTATGCTTTTTATTACTTAAACTATGTCTTTTGGAACTTTTCTTTGTATATTACTTACATCTAATTAAATGATTATTTATAAAAAGTTTTAATGGTACTTGGACATTTTGTCGGTCACCTCTCTTATGTACATTATCACTTTATAGCTGAAATAATCATCATACCAGGTTAATATATATACACAGACAAACAAATAAATAATAACAATGATAATTTATTTATTTTCTTTATTTTACATTTGTTTACTGGGAAAGTCCAACTGATATGAAGACCCATTTTCAGCAGAGGCCAAGGGAGAAAAACTCCTCATATAGCAATATGCAAAATGTAAGTACCACATAAAACAATACATAAAATATATACTTTGCTGTAACAGCTGTCATTTATATAATATGAACAGGTATAAATTATTTTTACAATGTAAGAATTCAGCGAGTATGACTATACAATATAAACATAGCTTACATGAGCATGATAAAGAGCTGAAATTTAAAGGTAGTCAAGGGAGGTGGAACAGCATGAGCAGGCATTTTATAGCCACTTAGCCTCAACTAGTACAGGAACAGAGCCAAGAGATATTAAGGAAATTCTTCAGGGCATGTCTGAACTCGTTGTTATCAATAGTGGTTCTAATGGTATGAGGAAGCAAATTCCAGTTTTTTGCTACTTGGTGGGACAATAGGGAGTCACCTGCAGTATTGGTGGATTTGGACACCTGTGGTAGTGATTTATTTGTCAATCATAAGCTTTTGTTGGTAGTGTGGCATTGAAGAATGTTTAGCAGAGTGTTTTTTTTTTGTGCTGGTGTACTAGTTTGTGTGCCATGGTTAGTTGGTTGTAGGATTGCAGTTGTGGAAGTTCTAACCAGGACAGTTTATTAAGCTGTGAGAGTGATGGGTGTAGTGTTATAATAATAACAATGTATGCAAGATGGTAGTTTTGTAATGAAATGGTGCCTGAACGTAATGCACTCTATCGCTAAAATCTTCTGTGATGTCTAAGCCAAGCTGAATTGGATGACATCTTTGATATTTATATTTTTTAACACCTTCTTGTAAATGTATAGCTTGATGATGAACACTTGAAAGAAAACTGCACGCAAGGAAAAAAAATACAGTGGTGATGACATCACCAGAATGTATTTTTCATACATAAATATATATTCACTCTTAAGGGAGGACCGCACCTCCCTTTGACACTGGGTTATATAATATGGCTTCCTACTGTATTTTTATGTATTCTGAGATTGGTCAAGTAGGTTTATGTTTTTTCAGTTCTAGTTCAGTAGTTTCTGCCACTAGTCATTCACAGCAGAACTACATGAGATAGGAAAATTGAGCTGATTTATAACTTGAGCATTATTTTGAAGTAAATGAGTTTTCAGTATTTCATGTATAGGAAATGTGAGCTGAGTTGTAACTTGAAAATTAGTTAATGTAAATGCGCTTTCAGTATTAGCTGTAACCTTTGTTTTCGTTTGTTGATTCCTTATTTGTCACTTCTTTCCATCTTAATGATGGTTGTCTGGATACCAGTTGAGTCATGGGTCATTCAGTGACAACAGAAAACAAGATAGATGGATAGATAGATAGCTAGATAGATAGACAGATAGATAGAATGTGTATACATGAAGATGTATGACTGCAGACATTTTATTGTCTTGAGAATGAACAAGATTTAAAATGTGTCAACCCTCTTTAATTATTCCTCTCCAGATATGTCAATTTTCCATTAATACAAATTTGCTTTTGCTCATTTCGAAGACAAGTGCCTTCATAATTGTCTAAAGTTTTTACCATCTATAGCTGTATCATAATTTGTCTTTCAGCTGGACTGTAGCACGTGTAATAATCCACAAAAGAGGTTGACAGTTTTGTTTCCTTAAGTTTGCAGTCAAGTCACATACATAGCCTAAAGTGTCACAACATTATTTAATGGCTAAAAGTAAGAATATATAATAGTGGTGATAAAATAATGTGCAGTACTTCTCATTGAATGCTTATACTTGCAGTGGTGGGTCTGATCTTTTCCGTAGTTCATTTACTGAATAGTTTGATATTTTCTATTGTAACATGAATGTAATTTGTCATTTTAGGGATTGCCACATGCCACTTTTAACTCTTAAAAATCATGGAATTTGAAATATGGATACTTTCAATTTTTTTTAAATTTTTATGCCAGTTTAGAATATGATTCTTTCTATATGTATCCATTATGGCTGTGATTAGCAGACATTTATTATTTTCTATATGACATTCTATAATTGCCCATGTCTTCTAGAGACTCAGAGTATGGGGAGTATTCTGAGACACTGTAACTTAACTCCTTCGAATTTATTCCTTTGCATTTGTACTTGTTCTACTGTTCTGAGGATTACATTAATGTTCGCGAGTTGCATCAGACACTTCTAGCATATAATGAATCTTTAACTATGGTGATAGCTACAAGAGTCTCTGTTATGATGTTAACTTAAGAAGTGTTATTGCTGTATGATATATATATATATATATATATATATATATATATATATACGGTATGGTTCCTATCACGTCATCAAACTTTTACAAGTAAGAACCACATATGATCGAGACCATATGTTCGAATTTGGAAAAAGCTCAAGCATGTGAATGGAAATCTCCATAGGTGGAGGTTTCCATTCCCTTCAATGTTGTGCGATCTCGAAGTTTGTATATTTAAGTTTTTTTTTTTTTTTTTTAGGTAATCGAAGTTATGTAACTTCAAACATAATGGTTCGACTATTAGGTGTTCGAATTTACGTAACTTCGACTATGTGATATAGACCCTATGTAGTATATATATATATATATATATATATATATATATATGTTTGTAAAAGTCTCTGTATATAATCTGTTTTCTTATATTACAGATGTAATTAATTTTGTTTGCCTTGCATTACTCTTATTCATTCCACTTTTTTGTAAATTTCCTTTTGTTCAGGGTCATGGCTGAAAAGAGTCCTTGAACAAGCCCTTCTACTAAACATCATATAAAATGAAATAAAACAAATCATTCAAAGATGTGATTTTTTTTTATTAATGTTTTGAGCCAGAATTTTATCAAAACATGAGGCTTGCTTTCTGTTATTTATTTATTTCTATTTGCTTAGTTGTCATTTTATGCCATCCATATTCATTGTACCAAGTAATAAAAGTAAGTAGATTTCCTGAATGTCATTCTACTAGTAGTTGAAACTGTATCCTTAAAGTAAGAACTTAACCACAGGTTTTGAAGTTGCAGCTGTAAATCAAATTCTTCCATCACAAAATGTGAACAGTATTAGTGCTTCTTCTTCTTCTTCTTTCGGCTTTTCCCGGTTAGGGGTCGCCACAGCGGATCACCTTATCCGCACATTGATTGGCAGTGGAGTTTTACAGTGTCAAGTTGCCAGCCCGGCACCCAACCTTCCACAGAAGGCACACTCACACGCACAACTAGGGCCAATTTAGAGTGTCCAATCCACCTGCAGCATGTCTTGGGGATGTGGGAGGAAACCGGAGCACCCAGAGGAAACCCACGCGACCACAGGGAGGACATGCAGACTCCGCACAGAAGGCACCCCAGCCGGGGATCGAACTGGAGAACCTCTTGCTGTGAGGCGGCAATGCTAACCACTGCACCACCGTGGCCGCCCGTGAACAGTATTAGTGCTAATTTCCTGTAATTTAGTGTCTGTAAAATGTAAACACATTTTGATTGATTAATTGTTCAGACTGAGATTTTCCATTAATGCATTTTTCTTATTTGTTGGGTTCCCATACGTCTACTTGCAACACTAGTTGTACTGAAATATCATTTATATGCTGCATCAATTCTTCATATCTTTTATAGCAATCAAGGCCTTTATTTATATATGTTTTTTTTTTTTTTTTTTTGCAAAATGTATCAGTTTTTTCTGTCTTTGGTACTGGCTATGCTCTGGTTGTTTTTTCTTCCCAGTGTTCATTTTCCTATAAACATTATTTTTGCTCTCCCTGTACTATTTTGTATTCTTATATTGTATTTTTTCAGCACACTTTCTAAGTTTCTTAGCTTTGAACAGAGATTTGGAGCTTACTGTTAGAGGCTGTAGGTGAAATTTTGATTTGTTTGGCACAATGATTTCATTTTACTGAGTCAGCTTTTCTGAAAAATATCATTTAACTGTTTCCTTTTGTAAATTCCTTTGGCAAGGGCACTTCCTTTCTTAACTTATTTACACTTGCTTATTTTTGATGTTTCCACAGTAACATCCTACTTGCTTCTTTCTCTTTGTTTATTCCTAGTCCAGGGATTCATGAAGCTTGCACCAAGTGCAGGCTTAGCATCGGCATTTTAACACCAAATATGGCCGCTGAGAGATTCAGGTATGAGCTGTTTCCACTGCACTACCTACGTATGCTACACCTGCACAACTCCCGAGCCTTGTATGCTAATTACCTCATGTGCAGCAGTGTAGCATGCAAATAAAGGTATGTAGTGATTCAGGAAGTGGTGAAGGCATAGTGTAAGCATGCAGAAATGTAAACCGTAGAAAATGGTTTACATTTTTGCAAACATAAAGTCGAAGCCATGACAGCTGACCAAACACTATTATATGTATTATATTGTTAATATATGCCAATGGCTAAATATATAGCCATTGGCATAAAAAAGCATCTACAAAATATAAAATTAACATTTAATATATATAGGCGCACTATCGCGACGTGGAAGCAAAGGGCAGCGGTGCACAAAGGGGATCGCAAGGAATATATAACAATATAGAATAAAACCGCAATGAAACACATATCACAATTTCCCCATAATAGTCAATGGCAGGCATGCTACACCATACTATGGCGCAAGGGTTGCTAAGGGGCAGTGACAGTGTTATGCGCAGTAGCTAGGAATTAGTAGGCAATGCCATGCAAATGAGAGGAGTAATAGTGAATCACAGGTTCCCCGCTGGTGTAAGGATGCACCTCACAGCGTAGCATTATAACACCGAGGTGTGCCCCTGAGATAAAGATGACATCAAGAGAAGGGTGTGTCGCCATTGCTGTAAGCACATTGGAGCACTGCTAAACTGGTTTGCCCTTAGCTAGGCAAAGCTGCAGGATAGGGGTGTGTTGAATTGGTCATAGCTATGCTTAGCTGAGAGTACACAAGGTAACCGAGTATGCATGTGAATGGAGATGAAAACGCGCGTAAACCTGGTGAACAGGTATGCGCGTTGCGCACTGCAGCTGAAACAGGAAGGATATAGGAAAGAAATAAGGAAATGCTGCAGCAGTGAAACTGGAGTACAAATGACTAATTAACACCTAGGAGCCTACAGTGGGCCACTGACAACAGCTAACAAGGCTGCAAGCAGCAACCTGCAAAACAGGGAAGGGGAGGGGCTGTACTGCAAAGAAAACAGTAAAGTATCAAAGCAGAACAAAGCCGATTTGCAGTATATCAGCTACAAGGCACATTTTGCCATGACTGGATAGGGAAAGTACAAAACAAGAAAGACGACAGGTGGATGCATGCCTGATAATGGGAGGGGATCCAGGTCTAAAAGTGAATTAATGGGCAAAAAATTAATCAAGGCAGGCAAGTAGATCTCCACAGTAAAGGCCCCACAATTGCAGTACACATTGCAAAACCCATAATTAAGACATGCTGCAGCTGGAATAGCTCATACACACCCACTGACATCAGCAGCATCCATAGCACAATACTGTAAAGTGTGAAAGCACCTCACACACATTTGTGTATTCCCATACACTCTGCACCAGTGGTGTATACAGACGGGGAGCTTTTATTATGTATATGTTAGGGGCTGCCATAGCTTTGATCCACCAGCATGTGTTGGAGACTGAGGGTGGTGTGGAGGATGATGCACACGACCACCTCAGGCACCAGAGGAGGAGGAGAGTGTTCAGACCCAGGGTAACCTACCAGGGGCTACATGATCTGGAGATAGTAGAGTGTTACAGGGTGGACAGGGGCATCCTACAGCAACTTGTGGAGCTGTGCTGGCCATGCCTCAGAGCCAGAACAAACAGAGGGGGAACCCATCCCAGTGGATATGAAGGTATGTGTAAGCCTGAGAATACTAGATACAGGTACCTTTCAAAGACCAACTGGGAATATCTTGGGGATCTCACAGGCATCAGCATCCAGGGTACTACACCAGTTCCTGGATGCCATGTTACCACATGCCAATGAGTACATATACTTCCCCCGAATGCAGGAGGAGTTGGCCAGCAATATGCGTCTCTTCCACTGTGTGGCAGAATACCCGGAGGTACTGGGTGCAATAGACTGCACGCACATACACATCAAGTCCATCACCCAGTGAGCAGTGTAGGAGCTACATAAACCTCAAGGGATAACCCTTCATCAACTGCCAGGTCATGTGCAATGCCCAGGGCATTATCATGGATGTGTGTGCTGGCAGCCCTGGAAGCTATCACAACTCCCACATCTGGCATGCCTCACAGCTATATCAGTTATTTGCCAGGGGGGACATCCCAAATGGCCACCTGATGGGGGATGCTGGCTATGCACTGGAACCATGGATGATAACTCCCATCAGAAATGCACACACACCCATGCAGGAATGCCATAATGAGGCACACACACAAACCAGAATCATCATAGTGCGTATGTTTGGAATGCTGAAATCATGGTTCCGTTGCTTGGACATATCTGGTGGAGCCTTGCAGTACTCTCCATGCACATGTGCCCACATCTCCATAGTGTGTGCCATGCTACACTGGTCCTACAGAAACAGCTGCAGCAGGGACAGAATGGTGAAGGCCCTCACAGCCCACCACCATTGCCAAGGGCCCTACAGGTACAGAGGTACTCAGACCATGAACACCCTGAGCCAGCCCCAGTAGGCAGACGGAGGTGTGCCCAGTATGCCCATGCCTTGGCAAAGATGGAACATATAACACCCACACTGACAGTGTAGGCACCTAGGGGCTGACACCTTTCTCCACCTGCACACACAGTAAAAATGGATGGTACACACACAAGGCTACCTGTAAATTGTCATGTATAGGCAGTCTAATGAGTGCATCCAACATAGGCAGCCCTCAACTATTGCACACACAACTGCCATTGGCACAAGGTAAGTCAACATCTGAACAGTAAATTAAGCTATCAGCATATGCAGATACTGTATGTATAGATTCATAGGTAGGTCGTTGGCCAGCTGCCAGAGGCCATTCATAAGCCCAGCCAAAATGTGTCAGCTTTTAGATTCATTAACTGTCCCTCTGTGGAGCAGAGCCAATGGCATGATCCTGGGGTGCATCTACTGTTCCCCATCCACTCTGCAAGGTTTTTGTTGCAGAGTGTTAGTGAGGTGCTCTGTATAATGTAGTTAGGGATGTTGTTCCAAAGTATGGGGAGTGTCTGTGACAGGAAGCTGTCCCTCCAGCATCTTCCAGTTATTGTTGTGGCAAGGTTCAGCTCACTACAGTGTGTGGCTCACTGTGACATATATTCCCATAGGTGGAGCATATCCATCAAGCCTGAGTTCAACATGGCTGTGTTGGCCAGTGTAGATCATTTCTGGGTTAATGAGATGCCACTGAGTAAAGCAGGAGTGTATTCAGTCTGGCTGCATAGGCCATATGTTGGAGGCCAGTATTCCCCTTGGCAAGGTAAATTTGTAGACCTCCCAGTTGTTGGAAGTGTATTCTGAGGTACATCCCACATGGGTTATTATACCCTATGATCGGACTGATGAGTGATGAGTAAAGGGGCACTATAACCACATTATGTCTAGATGGGAATCCTTTAGTAATCAGATGGCCTACATAGAAGGATGTCCTAACTACTGTGGAGATATGATTGTCAAAGGGGAGATCACTATCTACCTTAGTCCCCAGATACCCCATTACCTCATCCGTATTAAAGTGGCTGCCACTTATGTGTTAATATGTTGGTGCCAGTTCTACAATGGAATGACCATGCAGTTAGTGGCACTTGGCTGGAGGCCATGCCATTGACACCCTGTGACGTTCTCTGTGAGGCCCCTTGAGGGATGCCTGTGTCAGCTGGACTATCAATTATGGCTCCCAGTTCACAGTCATTGCTAAACATGGTCTGCCATAGTCCACCTGTGTTTGCCTGTACCTCTGAGATGTATATGCCGAACAGTAGGGCTCCAGGACTGAGTCCTGTGGGACACCAGTTGTGACTGGTCAAGAGTTGGACCTGCAGACCGCTAGTTGTACCATGTGGGTTCTGTGTGTAAGCCCGTTGGCAACCCAAACTGTTATGTATGAGTGTATGTACAGGCTGGTGTGTTTATCAATAATACCTGAGTGGGGCATGGTGTCAAAAGCCTTGCCGATGTCCAGGTAGTATGTGTGAACCACCTCCCCTATCATCTAACATCTTGGTGACTGTATGTAAGACGTCAAACAGGTTCAGTAGGCATGAACTGCACTCAACCAAGCTGACCTGGGTTGGGTCACATGTTCGGAGGTTACCAATGTCTTTGTTAATGAGTGCCATGAGGATGCGAACTATACCATTGCAGACCAGGCTAGTCAGGCTTATGGGGTGGTAGTTACCATGGTCAGTTGTGATTCCACCTTGATGGAATGGAATAACTGTTGCCACGTGCCATTGTATGGGCATGTAGCCTGTGGAGAGGCTGAGGTAAGACAGCTTAATTAGGTGGGGGGGTCAGGTTGTCTTGTACAGTTTGCAAGATGCAGTCTGGGACAACATCTGCCTCCACTGACGCTGTGATCTGCTGTTAGAGAGGGCCATTTCCACTTGTGTGCCTCTGATGTGTGGGATACTGTACCTTTCGGGTAGTGCGGGCTCTTTAGGGGGTGAAGTATGCACTGAATGTAATTGCTAGGATGTTGGCGATATCAGTAGGGTCAGCATATTTTGTGCTATATTTCACCAGCACACTGCAAATCTGTGTGTCACCACGTAGATCCTTGACATAGCCAAAGAAGGCTCTGTGGTTATCTTTTGAATCCTTGCGTATTCTCCTGCTGATGTTGACCTTGGATGATGTCATGAGGGATCTACGTATCATACTAATAGTGGTCACGGATGTCTGCCCTTCGTGGGATTTGCTGTTTGTCTGAAACACTGTCCTACTTCTGTAGTATAGCCTGTTTATTGCAGAGGTCCACCAGAGCGGTGTCCTTGTCTAGGAGAAGTGAGTCTTGGTTTACCAGTGATCCATACATCCATGTAGATGCTTATAGACTGCATTTGTAAATCTGCCTGTATCTTGAGCAGTATTTCCCCTTAGCGTGGGGGCTGTGAAACCCCCCACCCCTGTCACTAGTAGTGTAAATGTAGCTGTAGGAACGGTATACACTTTGGTATCCATGGGTGGGGGAGATGCTTGAATGTGGAAACAGTGAATAGTTCATGATCAGATCTAACCAGTGACTGGTTAACCTCCAATGTGGTGCACCTGTTGCCCATGTTGGTGATGACCACTTCTATTAGTTTCCACCCCACGTTAGGGAGGTTACCACCTGATATAGGACATATGAGGTGATAAATTCCAGAAAGTGCTGGGCCTGGAAGTGAGGACCGGACGTTTCCCAGCTAATGGCATGATAGTTGACATCGACCAATGCCAGGGTGTGCATTAGGACTGTCATGTTCTCCACTGTCTCCAGGTAGGTGGAGTAGTGGTCCTGGGTCATGGAGGGTGATCTGTAGCAGGCCACAGTTTACATCGCAGTTGTGGCTGATGTTAGCTGCACATGGATGATCTCAGAGGTATTATGCTGCCCCACTAACCTGAAGGTGTAGGTATTCCTGATGAATATGGATACAGCCCCTCCATGTCTGTGTCAGTCCATGTTCTGTGGCTGAAATGTGTGGTATGGCTTGTAGTCTGGTAGTGCTGGTGTGATCTCAGGAGCCTTAAGACAGATCTCAGTTACTGCACAGATGTTGATGTTGTCCATCCTGAGGAGTGCTGTGAGTGCATGCATGTTGTGATTACAACCCCTGGTGTTGAGTAGCATAACCCTCATTGAATCTGCTATTGTGCTGTTTACAGAGCTGGTATTCACCTTTGAGTCTCTCCTAAATAAGGCACCATGGGGGCGCTAATAGCCTTGGCTAGTATTCCAAAGCCTAAGGCTGACACATAGGCCGGTATGGTATCGTTGCATGCATGTTCCCCATCTGTGCTTGTTTTTCATCTCTCTTGTAGGTAACCTACTGGTAAGCAATAGAAAGCCTTAAACTTATACAAGTGTTCTAGCATCCAAGATAGGCTTTTGGAGTGACTAAGTATCAGTGTTCTGTATGTTCTTGCTGTACTTGACTGTTTCCTGACTACATGGTGATTTCTCACTGTATATTGTGATCTGAAGGTCTGTTTATTCACATATTATGGCTGTGATGGCCTGCACTTTAGAGGTTTACAGATAGCCTACTACCTATCTGCCCAAGGGCAATTAGAAGCATAGCTACAGTGTGTTGGCTTTCCCCGCACCATTGATGAAGTAACTGAGCTTCTGTCAAGCATAGCAAATGAAGCAATTCCAGGCAGAGTTGCTGGAAGCGTTTGAAGACTGGGGTTGTGGAGGGTGATAGGGGCACTTAGTGATCTAAAGAGGGCATGTTAATGTGACAATTCAACACCATTCAATTCTCCCAACAGGTCTCGCAGCTATCAAACTGGACAGGCTCCCCCACCCACTGGCTGTATGGTTCTGGGACACATGATCCCAGGGGTGTATATTTTGTTACCCATTCACAACAAGGTTTCCCTTGAAGTGTGTCAGTGAGGGGCTATGCCTAATGTAGTTAGGAATGTAATGTATTGTCTCACAGTACATTTGTTATATGTTGTTATTTCAAAAGTACGTGATGCTCAGTGAGTTTGGGGGCCTCTGCCCTTTGCTTAGCCTAGCTTACACATAGAAATCATCTAAATAGGAAATAGATGGAAGCAACGTTAATGGCAACAGTGTAATGGTTACAGCATCTGCATAGTATCTGTGCATTTGAGGTTCCAATCCCGATAAAGGCAGGGATGTTTATCATATTCAAAAGTATACCTCAACCACAGCTTGCATATATATAAACCCATGTGTGCTGGAGAGTACAGTCAGCAGAGGACGTAATGTTATGTCAGCACATAGGGAGATGTTACTTCACTGACATGTATATATCCTGAGTAGTTAGCGGATGTGGCCATGTGTGCACACACAGGTTATATGTTACAAAGTTTGTTTAACTGTGTTTAACCACTGCTATAATGTCACACAAACACTTCTAAACATGCTTACAACTGCTTAAATGAGCCTTATTCTGAAAAAAAGCATTTGTAAAGCATTGCAGGTGCTGATCCCAGGACTATGCACACTATAGTCATGGGACTTGCCACTAAGCCATCCGAGGTGTATACGTGTTTCACAGTCTTGAGACTACACCTTATACCATATGCATTTTACTGCAATGATCACAAATGGGACAGTCACGTTATGTACATATGTACAGTACATTGTAATGTACTGTAGTTTGTGAACCAACACATTCCAGTCTACATATGTGTTATTCTTACAAATTAATACAATATATATATATATATATATATATATATACACATGTCAGTGATGACTGCACACACATATATATATATATATATATATATATATATATATATATATATATATATATATATTATAAAGTTACATTAATAGCCATATATATAAACATCTATGAACACACTTCGTGACACAGAAGCACTCCAAAGAAATTGGAGTGTACACAAAACACATGCAGCTCTGGTATTATAACAATTAATATTAACCTAATTCACCATAGAACGGGTGGTTGTTGTGTATGTGAAGATTGGGGTGGGGGAGGAATGATGGGTAATGCAATCGAGCATCAAGGAAGGAGTGGGTCGAATGTCCAATAAGTGAACTGGAGGGGTATACATGGAGTATGGGAACAATATAAAAATGACACAAAACAAGAACCTTTCTCATTCATAATACACCCTGTCATGTCACATTGCAACACCTAATTTCACAAACATATGGACATTAACATGTATCAGACATATGTACACCAACTGACTGTCACATTTGTTTTCAGTAGTGATGAATGTCTGTAGTACAATGTATAGTCTAAACACCATGACATTTGTACAAATTTCAGATGCCTAAGTGGTATAAGTCAGTGACTGTGGTGTTCATGGTCCCAGGTTCAAGACCTGCAAGGGCTGTTAGGTTATTTTGAGGGCCAGAATAAGGTCTGTTGGATACAGGTGGATCAAAGCACTCTTACGCAGTTGTAAGCGGGTTTCCACGGGTTTACGTGATGGTAAGTGGTGCTGAAACACGGCAAACGGGAAGCGCTTCACAGGTTTAACCTTTGCTTAACATCGCAAAGACCACTAGCAAACCTACTTACAACTGCGTAAATGTGAGTTATTCATACTTTAGGAAAGTAGAAGCACGCTGACACAATAAACGGCATGGCCTTTTTAATAAACGTAAGCGCTTTCAGTTAAGCAAATGCCCAGCCTTCATCAGACAAAAACCAGTTAACACAGCTTGGTTTTTATACATAAAACCTACATCTATAAGTGGCTAAACAGCCAATCACATTACTAAATTGATACAGGATATTCCTATCTCTTTTAATTAGATAGAACAACTTCTTACAAGCCTATATTAATCATCTGTTGAGTTACTACTCCACTAAACAACTTGATGAGTGCCTTATTTAAAAACAAATATTAAAAAACACATTTTTTAAAAACACACAATAACCATAACTGAAGACATAACAATATCAATTAAATTGCCTAAGGCTTTTACCAATCCTAAATCTAAAATATTATGAAAGTGGAAATCTCACTTTCTTACAACTAATAATTATTACCCCCCCCCATTTACACACTGGATAAATTATTAACCACTAATGCTTATCTAACGAGAGCTTTAAGCTTAAGAATACACTTAATGGAGACATAGTCGTTCAAACCTGGAAGCAAATGTGCACATGTTCTAATCTGCCATAATACTTCTTGCTCTTCTAAATGTAGCTGTCAGGGACCTCCCCTTATGTCATTTTTGATGTGATGTACTACACTGAAAGTGAAACAGTGGTCAGGGAATTCTAACACATGCCTAGGAAGTGCATTTGTGAGGTCCTTCCTATCTATAGCATACAGTTGCTTGTAAATTCTTTTCTTTATTTTTCTCTCCATTTTGCCAATATAGAAGAAAGGACATTTTTCACATAGAGCCACATATATCACGCCATTGGTGTCACAATTGTAATTACCCTTAATGAAATAGTTTTTACTGTTGATATACACTTTGTTACCAACATGGATGAACTTACATTGAGGGCACATACCACATTTACGCATTCCTACAATTTTATTTTGAATTTTAGAATTAACCGTAGCCATTTCAACTAGATTTTTCAGATTAACACCCCTACGGTATGTAAATTCTGGACGTGTCCCAAGAACCTTAACCAGAGCCCTATCCTCAAGTATGATATTCCAGTTTTTAGCCACTATTTCTCTGATAGCTTTACAGTCCACACTGATAGTGAACAAAAAATTGATTCTAGAATGTACGGTGGAATCCCTCTTAGAGGTGTCCTTACCCGATCTACTCATTAAGCCACCCACCAACAGTGGAGTAAAGTGGCCATTAGCCCTTTTAACCTATACTTCATCCGTCATCTCTTTTATGAGGCTATCGGGATAGCCTCGAGCCAGAAACATTTTACTGATTTTGTTACATTCCATCAGAAAGTCATTATCATCTGAAATCATTCTAGCAGCTCTGACAAGTTGCCTTTTAACTACACTCTTTTTTTGATGAAAGGGGTGACAACTAGAAAAATGCAAATAGCTGTTAGAATGGGTTGGCTTTCTGTAAATTAAAGATTTAAACTTGTTGTTGATTTTATCCTTACAGATTTTTACATCTAAAAAACTAACTTCATCCACTCCAATAGTGTACGTGAATTCTAAGAAGTTGGTCATTCCAGAAATATTGTCTATAAATTGTGGAATAAGGTTTTGCGGACCCTTCCAGATAAAACACGTCATCTTGGTATCTAGTGTACCAAGTGACATGTTGTTGATACAGTTCACTATTGAACAAATAATTGCGTTCCCAAAAAGCCATCACACTGTTAGCAAAACTACACCCACAGGGAGATCCCATGGCAATCCCTGTACTCTGGAGAAAAAACTGGTCCTTAAAAATTAAAAAGTTATTTGCCAGGACCAAGTCCAATAATGTTTCTACTAAGTACATCTGACCATTAGTGGCCCTCTTGGTCACCATAAAATTCCTTGTCCATTCAATACCTAGTTGATGAGGTATCACAGTATACAGATCTTTAACATCCACAATCAGGAAGACCAAGTCTACATGGTATTCAATTTTATTAGAATTCTCCAAAAAATCTAGATTTAGGATTGGTAAAAGCCTTAGGCAATTTAATTGATATTGTTATGTCTTCAGTTATGGTTATTGTGTGTTTTTAAAAAATGTGTTTTTTAATATTTGTTTTTAAATAAGGCACTCATCAAGTTGTTTAGTGGAGTAGTAACTCAACAGATGATTAATATAGGCTTGTAAGAAGTTGTTATATCTAATTAAAAGAGATAGGAATATCCTGTATCAATTTAGTAATGTGATTAGCTGTTTAGCCACTTATAGATGTAGGTTTTATGCATAAAAACCAAGGTGTGTTAACTGGTTTTTGTCTGATGAAGGCTGGGCATTTGCTTAGCTGAAAGTGCTTATGTTTATTAAAAAGTCCGTGCCGTTTATTGTGTCAACGTGCTTCTACTTTCCTTTTGTGTGTTTTACTCAGTTTTTAAAGTTTTTTCTGTTTAGTTATTCATACTTTCCCTACCAGTGCCTACTCTGAGAGGTAAAATAATAACACCTTCCAGGAGTAGAACCCGTAACCATGTACTCCATCCTCAGAGTAACCTATTACTAAGCTACCTGGGAAGTACCTATCCCAGCTGTGTATGCAGACAGGTTAAAACACAAAAGGGAGAAATGTGTTGAAATAGGACAACCCGCCATGTACCCAATTAAAGGTGTATGCTCATATATAGATATATATATATATATATATATATATAGAGAGAGAGAGAGAGAGAGAGAGAGATACATAGAGACATGTCGATATATACAGGTCTACATATATATGTAGATATATAAATAGGTTAAAAACATCTACACATCTATGGAGGTACCAATAAATGTATGCAATAATATATATATCTCGAAGTACTCGAAGCTCGAAGCACTCCCAAGTATGGAAAATGTCGACATTTGTGCAGTAACTGAAACCTGGTTCAGGGCTCCAGAGAGCACTCCTGCACTACTGGGCTACAACTCATACCACACATTTCGGCCACAGGACACAGACCGAAACACAAAAGGAGGGGGTGTATCCATATTCATCAAGGATACCCACACCTCCAGGTTAGTGGTGCAGCATGATACCTTTGAGATCATCCATGTGCAACAAACATCGGGCAAATCTGCCATGCAAATTGTGGCCTGCTACAGATCACCTTCCATGACCCAGGACCACCACTCCGCCTTTCTGGAGACACTGGAAAACATGAAAGTCCTACCAAACACCCTGATCTTGGGAGATTTCAATTACCTTACCATTAACTGGGAAAACTACTTGAGTACAAACTCCAAGGCTCAGCGCTTCCTGGAATTTATCAACTCAAATGCCCTGGATCAGCTGGTAAACTCCCCTACCAGAGGCTACAACATATTGGACCTGGTCATCACCAACATGGGCGACAGGTGCTCCGTACCGGAGGTCAACCCATCACTGGTTAGATCAGACCATAATCTAATCACCCTGGATGTCCACACCCCACCACCACCCCCAACCAAGGAAACCACAGTGAAAAACTTTTCTAAAGCAAACTTCACCTTACTTAAGGCAGAGGTGGTAAGTTTCACAGCCCCCACGCTAAAGGATAACACTGCCCAAGATGCAGAATCCCTTACAATTGCACTCTATGAACACCTACAAGGATGCATGGATCGTGCCATCCCTAGCAAAACCAAGACTCACTCCCCTAAGAGAAGGAAACCAGTCTGGTGGACCCCTGCCATAAACAGGTTATACAACAAAAGGAGGAAACTAGTTCAGAAAAAAAGCAAATCCCAAGAAGGAAAGACATCCCTGATCAGTATCAGTAAGAAACTAAGGTCCCTCATAAAATCATCCAATGCTAACTTCAAAAGAAAAATAGCTAAGGATTCGAAAGATAACCACAAAGCCTTTTTTAGCTATGTCAAGACTCTAAGTGGCAACTCGCAGATATGCTCTGAGGTAGTGCAAAATAGCACAAAATATACTGAACCTACTGATATTGCCAACATACTGGCAGATAGATTCAGTGCAAACTTCACCTCCCTCTCCCCTTCAAACGGGCCCACAACAATACCAGAAAAGTGTAGTGTCCCAGAAATCACAGAAGCACAGGTGAAAACAGCCCTTTCAAAAGCCAAAAACACAGTATCAATGGGGCCAGATGGTGTCCCAGGCTGCATCTTGCACAAACTACAGAACAAACTAACCCCCCCACCTAAACACACTGTTCAACCTCAGCCTCTCCACAGGCTATGTGCCCATAGAATGGCACACAGCAATGGTTATTCCGCTCCACAAAGGAGGGGCCATAACTGACCCTGGTAACTATAGCCCCATAAGCCTGACTAGCCTGGTTTGCAAGGCTATGGAGTGCATCATCATGGAACTCATTAACAAAGACATTGGGAACCTCCAAACACTTGACTCGACCCAGTTTGGCTTTGTTAAGGGCAGATCATGCCTACTAAACCTGGTTGACTTCTTCAAGACAGTTACCAAGGCCATAGATGAGGGAAAGGTGGTTCACACAGCCTACCTTAATCTCGCCAAGGTGTTTGACACCATTCCTCACTCGGGTATTATAGAAAAATTCACCAGCCTGAACATAAACCCCTACATCACAAGATGGGTTGCCAACTGACTTACTGACAGAACTCACACGGTAAGAATAACTGGCTCCAGGTCTGACTAAACCAGTCACAAGTGGTGTCCCGCAAGGCTCAGTTCTGGGACCCCTACTGTTCAGCATATATTTCTCAGAAGTACAGGCAAACACAGGAGGACTATGGCTAACCAAGTTCACTGATGACTGCAAACTGGGAGCCATAATTGACTCTCTGACTGACACGGACATCCTCCAAAAAGGCCTTACTGAGACAGACACCTGGTGTCAAAGTCATGGCCTCAAGCTAAATGCCAAAAAATGCATAGTCAACAAAACACCCACGAATTACCACATAGGTGGCAGCCCCCTTAATACAGAAGAGGTAATAAGAGATCTGGGGACCCAGGTAGATAGCAGTCTCTC
The DNA here is from genome assembly GCF_019279795.1 of Protopterus annectens. Lineage (NCBI taxonomy): Eukaryota > Metazoa > Chordata > Ceratodontiformes > Protopteridae > Protopterus > Protopterus annectens. The sequence continues at coordinate 185,550,689 of NC_056733.1, forward strand.
CTTTGACAATAATATTGCCAAAGTAGTTAGGAAATCCTTCTATGTGGCCCATCTAATTACTAAAGGGTTCGCATCTAGAAATAAAGAGGTTATAGTGCCCCTCTACTCGTCACTCATCAGACCCATCATAGAGTAAAATGCCCCATTTGGGATGTACCTCACAAGACACTTCCAACAGCTTGAAAGACTAAAAGCACCTCACCAAGAGGATTACTGGCCTCAAACATATGTCCTATGCAGCCCAACTGAAAAAACGTCGGTGTACTCAGTGGCATATCGCTTACTCAGAGGTGATCTCTGCCTGACTTACAAAGCCATGTCCAACTCAGAACTGATGGACATGCTCCACCTAAAGAAATCCAAGTCATTGCGAGCCACGCACTCTAGTGAGCTAAACCTCGCCACAACAATAAATAGAGCATGCTGGAGAGATAGATTCCTATCACAGAGGCTCCCATGCTTTGGAACAAAATTCCTAACTACATTAGGCAGAGCCCGTCACTAACACTCTTCAAGAGAAGCCTTGACGAGTGGATGGGTAACAGAAAATACACCCCTGGGATCACTTCATTGGCTGAGCTTGACAGAGGCTCAATTAATTAATCAATGGGGCAGCAAAAGCCGACACACTCTGGCTAGGCTTATAAATATCCTCGGGCAGATAGCCTAGTACCTACCTATGAACCTATGAACCTATCTATATACATATACACACACATATATCTATCTATACATATATATATATATATATATATATATATATATATATATATATATATATATATATATATATATATATATATATATATATATAAATATATATATATATATATATATATATATATATATATATATATATATATATATATATATATATATATATATATATATCTGTATATATATATATATATATATATATATATATATATATATATATATATATATATATATACAGATATATATATATATATATATATATATATATATATATAGAGAGATATATATATATATATATATATATATATATATATATATATACATATATCTGTATATATACTTATATACATATATATATATATATATATATATACACACACATACATACATGTCTGTAGACAGCATCCAAAGTGTTCATATCTGTGTATAACATGGACCATAGCAATCACACATTCCGCCCCCCCCAAACAATATGAACATAACATATGAAGAGTATATGCCAATACACTATTACACTATTACAAATATGTTCTATGGACACAGTCACCAACACAACTGCAATGAATGAAAATATCCATGACAGAAATACACAGACAGCTTTCATTTTGCAAAACTTTATTACATTCTGATGTATTGCCAGAAGGATTCAAGGACTAACAGTGCCTGCATGCTATACAGGAAGCATTTAACAGTACCTTAATGAATCAGCCTGCAATTACCATAGTATTAGTCCACTAAGGGATAGGTGTTCACATAGGGAAAGAACATCCACACACATATAGACATTGTATAAAAGGGGTTCCTACACACCTGCATGTGCTATGTACACCCACCATCTACCCCACAACCAAAATAATTACATCAATACATACTGTCATACCATAACCAATTATTTAACTACTGTAATAAATCTGCTGAAACCTTAATATACCTGCACGCAGACACACTAACATGGCCCTATGTGAAATAGTTGCTGTCATTCAATTGAACAGCTTCTGATGTAACAGGGTTTGTATGAACTAATCCCGTTTCAGAGGGCTGAAAGTTTTGTACACCAGGAAGTGTTACAGAGTACTGATTATCAGCACAGTAAGATACACAGTAACACCAAACTAAATATGTCTGGTAAGAACACTGTAAACCCCCTAACATTATATGCATAACTATGCAGTCTTGAGCTGGTCAAACAACCTGGCCAGACTGAAACATATGCAGAAGTATTAGGTACAGACAAACCCTGCACAAGTAGCAATATTCAGAAATATAACAGCAGTACTCACATTTAGACCAACTCCTCTAGGCATTACACACAGTATATTACTGCTCGTCTCCATGCAGCTGTTGCAATAGATTCCAAACAACACTTCCACGCTGTCTTCCTCACAAGTAAGGCAAAGAGACAACGCTCAAGTGGAGTACTCAATTATACTCCACTGTAGCCATGGTATTGACTAAGGCAGTATCAGCGCAGTTGATGTGCATGTAATTAGCTACTTAGGAACACCAATTGGTCATTGGGATAGCACATGCTACTGATCTGTAACTACAAAAGGTTGCCTTGTCACACATTCAGACCATCTGTATCTACCTGTAGGACAGTACAAAACACTGAAAGACAAACCGAAAACAAGTATTATACTAGTCAATAACACCTCCAGTTACTAAGACGGTATGTATAATATGTAGTATGTCTGTGTATGTAGTACCTATTCTGTAAGAATTACAGTGTAATCAATGCATATAGTGGAAATAGCTATCTTGTAGCGATGTATTGTTGAGCAGTAGTAGTGCTTATAGTATTCTATGTGTGTACTGCTGTAGTTCACATGGCAAACTCTGCATATACCACAAGGGATGACATGGGCTTGGAACTCACAAATTCGCTTCCAGCCACTGACAGTGTCAGGATTGGTCCAACAAGTATGTGCTATAACATGGGATAATATATGTTGATATATTGTAACAGTCGACATATGTATGGGTGTATAAGTAAGATGAACATGTTAAAGGTGGGCATAACGTGCAAATATGCTGTGCATTGTGGGATATTGATCCAATAACTGCGTAATGTACAGTATTTTAGGCAGATCTGTATTCTATTCTACATAGCAGTTCTGTTATGTTATGCAAACAGTAGTTATGTCTATTGGCAATTACAATACTCAATAACAGGATACATATCATTTGTACTCATCTGACAGTTTAGCAGCATGATAGCAAAAATAATTGGAAGAGCCAGGTAACTATCTATGCACATAACACATGTAATATCCACCTCTCTAGTATTGTTTGCAAGCAATAACAGCTGTGCATGTGTACATGTTATGCAAATGTGTAGTGACCCTTGTTACAGGGCTGGACCTCTCTAGTATCGTTTGCAAGCAATAACAGCTGTGCATGTGTACATGTTATGCAAATGTGTAGTGACCCTTGTTACAGGGCTGGGCCAAATGGCTATGTGCACATCTACATAGAGTCAATATTGAGAGTAGAGACACACTGGTTGATCTACCAGGTTTGTGAAGCCTAACCTCCATTGCCAACCTAACAGCCGCTTGCACATACTGTATGGACAGTAGTGCACAGCACTAGTAATGAAACAGGTTGTGTATCATCTTTAACTCGAGTGTAACATCTACAGTAGGAGTGTAAGATATAGGAGGCAGCTGCCCATGTGTAATAGCCGCTTCATAGGTGATGCCTCACACTATCTGATTATATCCTGATCATGTTGATAGTGGCATCAGAGTCTATTGATACATGACTTTGTTTGGAGAGTGGCTGTCTGTGCCCAACAGAGCTCATGGTCCTGGTGGATATGTGAGTATATACCCAGAGAAGGAAACAGACCTGTAGACACTTGCATCATCTTTAATCAACTAACAGGATGTGATGTGCTCCTCAGAGGAGGATTGCTTTTAAAGGTAGCTACAATGTTTCCATACTAGCCAGTGTTGTCATGTCCATAACACAAATATTTACATGTGAGCATCACTGTCTAAAACATCCTCATAAGCAATACGTAAACTAAATACAGTACTTGGTACTTGTAGTACTAAATGCTCATACAGGCATGTCCACTAGTCAGCTACCGGTGTTTACTAATGTCAGCTTTGTGTATGTGGCCATCCTGGGGGAATGTAATCTCTATGCCATGTACACTGCCAAACCCACATAACACCATGCCCCACACATTGTTTGGGATGCAGCTACAGGGGTAAGCTGGAAGGCAGCCCAGTCTACAGCCATGACTGGACTGGACAGTCATGAGTTGGAGGTTAGCACATGCAGCTCATCAACACAACCAACACATACCCTTACCAGAACACAGTAAGGACACTCACACACACTACCAGAAATCATACAAATTCACAGACACTTCTAACTATCTGGCCAAACAAGTGACCCTCCCAAGCTGGAAGAGACAGACACCGAAATACACAAACTGTATGACATAGTTTACATAATTGTGCCACACCTCAGAACATGTGGCTGGAAACATGCCCAACAGTACTCATTTGTGAATGCAAACTCTAGCACTATGTTACACACCAACCTATAAGAGGACATACATACTGTCAGCTGCCTGTCTGCCATGATTAGCCACATACCCATACACTCAGACCACCTTTTGAACTATACACATGGCTCTGGCATATTCCATGTTGTTGTGCAGGACCTGTGATGCAGTAGCCTGGACTGCAAGGAAACACATGTAGGAACTGTCAGGTCTTGTAGCCCCTGCAGGTATACCCCAAGGCCTGAGTAGCATTCTGCCATTGGCCAGAATGATGCTGCAGTACAGGGACAAAAGGATTGTATTCCACAATTGTCTAGTGTAGTGGTGCAAGTCAAAGGGTATCCAGTATCTGTCTAACTGGGATAACATGGTTGACAGACCATGATGCTTTGCCAGACAGGGCCTGCACCTGTCACCCCTGGGAATCTGGATACTGGCTAGGGCTCATGCTTCCCCTATAGTGCCTTCATCATGCACAGTTCAAGTGAAGGTCCACTGCTGTTACAGGGACAGCCAAGCAATAAACTGCGGGTCTCGCTACACAATGATACATGTCAGAAACACTATAAGGACACACATATGTCAATCCCTAACATGGAGAACATATCTGTGCAGTGGCTGAGACATGTTTCAGTGCTCCAGAGAGCACACCTGCATGACCATGTTATAACACATACATCACCTCTTGCCCATTATCCTTTATTGGAACACACGGGCCACAGGTGTGTCCATATTCCTGAAGGATATGTACACCCCCACGCTAGTTGCACTTGCATAACTTCAGATGTATTATGCTGAGCAACTACCTTTGTGCCAAAGTGGAATTCAAATTGCACCTTGTGACAGATCACCCACCAGTACACCCTCATGCTTGTTGCACTTGCATAACTTCAGATGCATTATGCTGAGCAACTAGCTTTGTGCCAAAGTGGAATTCAAGTTGCACCTTGAGACAGATCACCCACCAGGCTACGGATTTCCCAACTGTCATAATGTGCTGTAATGGGGAAGACTAGGTCTGAGACAGAACCATAATAATGGCTACTCACAACTATTCCATTATGAACTGGGAAGTTTCCTCATGTACCAACACCTGCGCTCAATGCATGTTGGATTCCATTGACCCCACTGACCTGGATCACAGTAGTCACACAAACAGGGCTAACAGTATGCTACACATAGTTAGTCTCCAATGCCAATGTTATGTTTCCTAAGAGCAGAGTGGTGACTGTCATGGCACCCATGCAGATGGACAATGCATGTGCAAATGCTGAATCCTACACAAATGAACCTTAAGCAGTCACATATATGCAGTGATTGTGCCTTTGAAACAGAACCAGGATTCAACACAACACAAACCAGAAGGCAAACTGGTGGTACCATGCTTTAGACTGTACCACAGAAGGTAGTAACTGTTGCAAGAGTGAACACACATAAATGTAGGTGATCCCTGGTCAGCCTCAGTAAGATGCAGATACACCATATAAAACCACACAAAGCTACTGTGAAACTAATCAGCCACATATTATGAGGCCAAGCACAGAGCATTCTATAGCTGTGTCATTAATCATAATGGCAATGACAAGACCTGCTGTGCTGCACAGCACTATGACATGGGAAGTACTGCACCTACAGAAATAGCACTTGTTCATCTAGATAGGGTCTTGGAGAACCTAAACCCACTCCTACACCCCCGACAGGTGCACTTAGTAATATGTCCATGTACACTACAGGGCCCCTGTAATAATGACTATGCATGCACAAGTTGCACTCTCTAAAGCCATACATACAGCTTTAATGGGACCTGTCAACATCCCAGGGTGCATCCTACACAAATGTAAGAACATTCAGCTATCCACATACACATCATGTTCAGTCATAGCTCTATGTCAGTCTTTGTGCACACCAAATGGTGCACAGCAACAGTTAACACCCCACAAAAGGGGGAGACACCATTGATAATGGGAAATAGTGCACAACTACCCTGCTGAGTCTGGTCTGTAAGGCCATGAAACGTGATCAATGTATTTGATGTACTCGGTACAGATGTAGATGACAGTAGGTTTGAGTCACACTGCATATCATGACCTTGCCAGGTCGTAGGACACCATCATCCATACTGTGTTACAGCTACCCTCAGTAAACTAGATGTATATTCCTATGTCACAGGAGTGGTTGGCAAATGGACTGCTGGCAGAACCAACACTACAGAAGGTGTCTGACTAATACATGTACATCAAACCAGTGCCAGCTACAGTAATACAGGGTTCATTCCTGGTACTCCCCCTCTTTGTTATCTGTACCACACAGGCTAACACAGAAGGCATCAGCCAATTGATGTTTGCAAATGACTATGAACTAGGAGCAATAGTCAACTCAATGTGTGCTGCGTTCAACATACAGAAGGGCCTTAGTGTGTCAGATGTGTGGTGTGTGACATATGGCCATAATCTGACAGCTAAGTATTGCATTGTCATCCCCTATGTTACAAACCCTGTACCCATGAACTACCACCTAGGCAGCGGTCAACATAATGGCAACTGCGTGTATGGGATGCAGCTGGACAGTACTCTTTTTTTTGAAAGTTACTTCGCCACACCAGACATGTAGCCATATCTGGCACCCCTAATCATGACAGGGTGCCATCCAGGAATATAGAGATAATTGCTCAGCCATACTCAACACCCATGTGACCCCATAATAGATCACATATTTCCTTTAAGCGTTATTGCCCATGTATAGATGGCCTGCACTGCCCTTACCAATCCCTAGCTGCACTATGTAGCATGCAGCCTACCTTGAATAAAGCCATGCCCAACCCAGAGGTGTGGGACATGCTACACTTAACACATCCTGATCCCAAATAAACACATACTTCATGGACATCCACCTTTCTAGTACAAGGATCACAACATGCCTGACAGATCTCTGTCTCATACACTTATACTCTTGCCATACTATGCAACCCTGTCCAGTGAAGCTGCACATCACCCCTCTCTGTGACATGGTGTGATGACCGCATGCCAAAAATATCAGTGACCGTGTGGATCAGTTCTGTGGCACTGCCTGAACTGGCCACTGAAACTTACCTGTCTGTTGCCTACAGCTAGGTAACCTGTCTGTCTAGGCACATAAATGGTCCAGGGCATATAGCCTACTAGATCACTATGACCATACATGCTATAGTTGATACCCAACATTGCAAATACCATCAGGCTTGCTAATGTCCCATGTGTTACACATGTGCAACACAGGCAATACATGGCAGGATGCTACACAGCTGTGCAGTGCCATGTAGCTCATCATCATCATCTTTTTTCGGCTGTTCCCATTAGGGGTCACCACAGGAGATCACCTGTTTCCATTTCTTCCTGTCGCCTGCATCTTGCTCTGGGACACCATCCACCTGCATGTCCTCTCTCACCACATCCATAAACCTTATCTTAGGCCTTCCTCTCTTCCTGTTACCTGGTAGCTTCATCCTTAGCATCTTTTTCCCAATATACTCAGCATCCCTGCTCAGCACATGTCCAAACCAATGTAATCGTGCCTCTCTGGCTTTGTCTCCAAACCTTCCAACCTGGGCTGACCCTCTAATATACTTATTCCTAATCCTGTCCACCCTCGTCACACCCAGTGCAAATCTTAACATCTTTAATTCTGCCACATCCAGCTCAAACCCTGCCTTTTTGTCAATGCCACTGTCTCCAACCCATATAACATAGCTGGTCTCACTACCGTCTTGTAGACCTTCCCTCTCACTCTTACAGGTACTCGTCTGTCACAAATCACTCCAGACATTCTTCTCCACCCACTCCATCCTGCCTGTACTCTCTTCTTCACCTCTCTTCCATACCCACCGTTACTCTGAACTATTGACCCCAAGTATTTAAACTCATGCACCTTCACCACCTCTACTCCTTGCATCCTCACCATTCCTCTATCCTCCCTCTCATTCACACACATATATTCTGTCTTAGTCCTGCTGACCTTCATTCCTCTTCTCTCTAGAGCATATCTCCATCTCTCCAGGGTCTCCTCCACCTGTTCTCTACTCTCACTACAGATCACTGCCATGTAGATGTATATGGAAAAACACATAGATGCTTGCAAGTCTGCAGAGTCACAGGTCATGTCCCTAATGGCTATGTATGACTATATATGTGACATATACACAACATTGAGGTAAATTGTATTAATGTGAACACATCCAGGCATGTGCTTATAGGTAAAGACACAAGTACAGGCAAACAAACATGCCCACGTCAAGACATCCACATGGTGTATGAGCAATGTCATCACATGACACACACATATATGGTGATAACATCACATCACCAGTAAGTGTCAAATGTGTGTGACTTATACATGTCAGTAGTGTTAGTGTCATGTAGATTTGCAAAGATGTATTTGTAATCTTAAAAAATGTGATACACATGTATGTTCAGCTGAACTTCTGTACATCTCTGTGAGTTACTTTGACCCGTCTCCATCATTATGTCTTCCAGGTATGCCATGTAGCAGACTGCCAGCATACAGCTGCTTGGAGGATGAGGTCTTCGTCCCATACCTCCTCGACAACCATACCACACTCTTCAGCCATATGCCACAGGATGCACAGCAGCAGGATGTCCTGTGGGAGGAAGTCTGCAGGAGGGTAAATGATGTTGGCAGTCACAATCGCACTATCACCAGGTGCGCCAACACTGCACTGACCTAATAATACAGGCGAAACAGCGTGCTGATGCAATCACCAGGGAACAAGGTGCAACAGGTGGGGGTGGCCACTCACCCAGCCCCCACTCACATGTACCGAGGAACTACTAGCCAACCTGGGGACACCTGCAGACCTCCATCCACAAGCTTTAGCTAGTGTTGTGGAGGTGGGTGTCTCTCAACCACCGAGCCTGGAGTTGCCTGGTATGTCACTACTGCACATATAACACAACTATATTTCACATAGTTACATGTGTTACTGTACAATATGTAACATAACATCATATGCAAGGCATGTATGCACACATGCCACATACTATAGTCTGCTACTCTATGTATGCACAGATGTGCATACTCCATGGTATAGTATATTGTACTGGCTTATGTGCTAACATGGACATTGCACCCTGTAGCTATCATACAGGTGTGGATAATGATCTTACTGCTGTGACACTTCTGTTTAGGTACCTCTGGCATTTTGCAGTGACAGCAGCCTGTGTCAGGTGAGATTGTTATTATTTACCTGGCTTGATAATGCATGGAGCATATTAATTGCATGCTATCTGCCATAACACACGTACACATAATGTATGATGGTCCTGTTAATGGACACTGGTCAGACCTGCAATGCATCACAGTGTTTACCCATGTGAAACAATTGAAGACTATATGAAACATCTACACTAAACCTTCCAAACTGTCATTGTCAGATGTGTGGACAACAGTGAATACAATGGTAGAGGTGTGTTTCACTTTAGGGACAGGTACTACATATCAGCATTACACATATTGGGAATACAAACAGTACTGTACAGAGAGCATATGTGTGCACACACTCTAAATGTGTTGGAGCTGGAGTATGACTGGCCCACAAGATATACCCTTGTAGATTATACCCTTGCTATGAATGTCACACAATGTCATTTGCTATCTGACATGTCCATGACATGTAGTGGGCTGACTGCAACACTGCTCAACTATCCTGCAAAACATGTCTCACATCCCATACATACCACCCTTTATCTGCATAACCCTGTCCTCAGTGGAGCATATGACATCTATGGGTGTATGTCATATGTGATAACACTGACATATGAAATAAGATGGCCTTCACAACCATTGGACAGAACATGTGTACACATGGCCATGGTGGATGGCCAAAGACATGAAGCAACACACACAGTAGAAGTGATGTACATGTGTGTACACCCAGTTGTACACTGGCTCAACACAATACAACTATGGCCTTTGTGTAATGGTGATATTGCAGATGTGAAACACTAAACATCATACAGGCCTGTGCACAGCTTGTGTAGGCATAACATGAAACCACCACATAACATGTCTTGAACATCTTGAGTGTGTCACGACATGAAAGGATTCAGCTCTACAGTATCCAAATACATACATGTGTTGCACAACATACACATACAACCACATCAGGCCACAGATACAGTACATTCACCTTGCTGGTGTCAGACATCACTGTCATGCCTGCTCCTCATGTCTGTGAGGTACACAGATGGCTTGTGGGACATAGAGTACTGCTAAGTTAGCCGTGTGTGGGCATAGTTGCCAGGCATCAGTAATATGGTTGCAGATGTGCAGGGCTGTCATCCGTATACCCTTCTGTGACCTGTGTCACACATTCCACATTAGGGTTTAGTGTGTATACACCTCAGTGATGTAGGTCACATTCCACAGTAGATGTGTATTGTATGTGAACATAGTCATGGCTATGAACTGTGTCAGTAGCTCACAATGTACAGCAATTGTGAAGCCACATGATGCCCTGCAATGGCTATGCACATCAGCTCAATGTGCAGTATGTCCCTGCATATTTGTAGGGTGGACAGACAACATTGCATCAGCTGAAGGCCCATGTTAGTATAACAGGTCCCTGCATTGGGACACCATTACCGTACTGTTGATTGGAAAGGACACCATTGTGTTACACATGTATGCATGTCATTCAACACGTCAGCAGAAGACATGTCATACTACATGTGATTGGCAAGGTCATACGCCACACAGCAGGCCGGTGTACTGTAAACCTGTGCTGGTCTGTGGCACCAGTGCAAAGTAGGGACAGCCATGTCAAACATGTGTGTGCAGCCACATGCACAATGTCTAGATTCAGCTCAGGGGTAGGCGGAATAATGTTGAACAGACATGCACTGCTTTGGGGGTGATATGCAAGCTAGGGCTCAGGCAAATATAGTATGCAGTTGACATACCCTATTGCTTATGTCCTCACACATAGGGGCAGTGGCCAACACAAAGCATCAGTGGCAGATGTACAAAGGTCAGCGAGGATCTGTTAACATGTGGTGTATGTAGCACACACCACGGCAGTGCGGTGCAACAGTGCAAAGTGCATGCATTGTGTTGCAGGTATGGGGCATAGACTACTAACACAGGTATGTATGCTAACCACCACTATAATTGTGTAAGGTGCATGCCATCTGCTATAACACATGCATGTTGTTGTGTGCAACTCAGGGATGTATGATAACTACCACTATAATGGTCTAAGCTGATACTATAATTGTCTAAGCTGAATGCCATCTGCTATATCACCTGCATGTAGCATGTGTGTGTGTGTGTGTGTGTGTGTGTGTGTGTGTGTGTGTGTGTGTGTGTGTGTGCGTGTGTGTGTGTCTGTATCTCTGTCTGTGTGTGTGCCTGTGTCTTTGTCTGTGTGTGTGTCTGTGTCTCTGTCTGTGTCTGGTATAACTTGTAATGTACAGTTCTTGTCTTCCCCTCACAGATGTTGATGTAGGTGCATTGCCCTCCTGCGGTCCACCTGATGTTAGTGTCCCCACAGACTGTAGCAGTGATGATGATAGTATGATTGAGGCACAGGCAGGGTTGTCAGGGGCTGAATCTGTGCCATTGGTTGCCATTCCACCTGTCTCCCCCTCATCCTTGCACACAGTTCCCCTGCCTACACATACCCCATCACCACTGGCCATAGAGGAAGGACAGTTGGCAGGTGGTAGCATGGAACAGGGAAGTGTGGAGACTATGGAAGGTGTGCCTGCACACCATGATCCCAGTCAACTGACTGGTGATGTCCCACAGAGGCATGTGCCCGGCACTGCTCATAGGAAGACCACTGGCCAACATGGCCCTGCAAGATAAAGCACATCAGCTGGTGTCACCAGATGCATGTTTCAGACTGTAATGGAGGTACAGGCACATGCTGAATGGCATAACAGAGAAGTTCTGAGGCTTCAGAGGGCTGCTGTCTGTTCATTAATTGACAACATTCAGGCACTTCCAAATGCTCACCATCATCTTCCAGATGTTTTGGATAGACGATTAGGTGACATGGTGGGAGTCCTTGACCATGGCATGTCAATCCTCGAGCGTGGAATGTCTGTGCTGGAACATCTGGTGGGAGTGAGGCATCGGGCACATGGACGTAGGTCAGATACATCACCTGTTGAAGGTGTACGTGAACATGCCACTGCACGTGCCCACTCTCATAGTGGCGGTAGCAGCAGCAGTGCACCTGGTGCTGTGCAGTCCACACCAGAACACAGCAGGTGATGTGCACATGGTCCTGGATGGTCCCAACAGGGACACGATTCCAGTGGACATGTATCATCAGACAGTACCCAATCTGGACCTCTGCCTGTTAGTGCCCATGCAACCCCTGGCAGGCACAGGTCACGTGGCCATGGCCAGACAGCGTGAACTGTGAAACCTGCCTTGTACAGTCTGCAGCTGTCAATAATACCCCTGTGTAGGCCAGCCACATGCCAGACCTGTGTGTATGCATACACACACGCCAGAAACAAATGTAGGGCACCTCACACCCGCATAACATCCACACACGCCCAATGATATTACAGGCCCTAACACACACACATGATGTCATCCAATGGCACAGCCTAGGCCTCTGGCAAACATTATCACCCCGTGCATATGTTGATGCCTGTGCCGAATCCCTGTCATCCACACCATCGGTGCAGGGATATGCTCATATGGTCTGATGCACAGGGTAAATATACTAGGTAGACAATTGTAGATTAATATTGTTGAGTAGTGTTGACAGGCAGCAGACATACCATGTATTATAGTTTTAGAATGCATTTTGTACATTTGACAGTATGTATCATGTGTAACAACACTAACAGCATGTTGATCTTGACATTCTGCCTTCCTCTTTCAGGTGTAGTTGCATGTGCTGGGGGATGTTGGTGTTTGCGGTTAGTGTCCCATATGTACATGTTGACTACCCACAGGTCAGTATGACAATACCTGCATGCACTTTGTAGCTTCCACATCACAGTTATATTCTCCCATGTTTCAATTATGTTTACTGTTCTAATGATCCAAGAGCATGATAGCTGTGTAGTAAGCTACTGTGTTCAGAGCCATCACATCCATAGTGGGTGACATCACAGGTATAGTTACCTAGAGTGGGGAGGAGGTAAAAGAGTGGGTATGCCAGATGACAAGGGTGAAGGCCAGTGGAAATAGTGGCTTCTCATTGGGAAGCAGTAATACCGACTGCCATGACAGCATTCAAACACAGACACACCCACACACTCAGGGATTCACAGACACAGTAACACACACTCTGACACACACACAGTTGCCAGTGTTTGGATGAGAAACCCTGCCTATGTGTATATCATCATTATAGTACTACACAATTACAAGACTCGCCGCAGAGATTACACATGTACAGGTAATCGGAATGGCCTAAGATTGAGGACATCGACAGGGATACTACAGTGCAGTAAGTGTATGTGGGGAGGGGGGGGGTCCATCAGTAGGCTATGTAACAACAGGTCACACCCCAGGTTGCACATGTTAACAGGCAGTTACAATGCCCGTCTACGACTAGGCATTACAGAAGTACGGCACTATCGCATCTGGTACAAAGCTTACTGACTCTTTCCTTTGCAACTGTGCTGATATATGCACAGTATATGCACGGGGAGGTATTACTGTTACAGGTGTCATGAGGTTTGCCTTCAGTGTCACCCTTACAGCATTCTACATTGTCTGTCTTCCACTTCACTTAACAAAACCAGACCTTAGCAGTTACACAGGTTATTGCAGGAATGGTTGTAACACACCAGTGAGCTGTCCTCAGTAATCATTCATCTGCAAAGAAGCCCCACCACTTAGTAGTCATGTCCAAACATCTGTCCATACCTCATGTATGGCTTACTGTACTTAGAGCATATCACCATATACAGTTGGCAATGTTGAGGCTGTATTGCAACAGCATGATGTGCTAAGACAACAGTAACCTTCAGACATCAGACACTGCACACACATGGAATTGACACATACATCAATACATGTACACATATGCGGTCTACATCAGTAAGTGCACTAGCAGGTCAAGAGGATACATTCCACACCTTCCCCATGACATGTGTGAAACATAGCCGAGCATTACACCATAATGGATGTTGTATTCATGTACTGGTAGGACACCACCACTTTTACCGAGTAGCCAAGTGTACATATATGACAACAGCACATACCGTGACACACACAGCATTATTCCAATTCATGCTCCTACAAACTGTTACTTGACAGTGCCATGGTGAAGCCAGGGCACTGTAATGGTCAACAGTGAGCACATCATATTTGCCACACACACCTCATGTTTACTGGAAGAGTGCCAGCAATGTGCTCTGTTAGAACTAGGCAGTACACTCATTCAAGCATGTGCAAGGTCTGTGGCTTGTAAACATCTCACCCCAGCATGTACTGGCTATTGTGGTACTAAGGCTAATGTCCAGTCAGCACACAACATGCATGGCTTGCAATTGTTGATATGGGGTACATGTAGGAGCTGTGGCCACACATGGTTGTACACGTCATGAACATATCACCTGTGATTACACAGGAACATACAGAACAGAGCTGGATTTCCCTGAGTCTGTCAATACAGGCCTTGTGTAGGTCCTATGATCCTGTTATTTGGGTATGTTTGCAGGCATTGCATTAGGTGGACATGTCTAATGACTTACATGCCACATGGGGTGTTCTATGATATGATAGGTGTCATGGGTGACCAGTAGAGAGGGAATATTACCTCTGTTAACATAGATATCAAACTTTATGTACTGTTAGCATGCTATCTGCCATGTGCATGTGTGTAATGACTGTAGCCACCTGTATGTAGAAAGGATAACGAAAGCTATGGTAATGTCATTTATGTTGTATGAGTGTGGGATGTACATATCCAGGGCAGGTACAGTTAGGTCATATCCAGCCATGAGGGTGTTGTTTACTGGTGTACAGCAACAGTCTACCATGTTAAAGCTGACAACATCTGAGGGACCCTGGTATGTGTACAACTGAGCTGGTTACTAACAGTGGAAGTATTGCATTGCATAACACATTATGCAGCTGTGTCTGTACATGGGTACTTTGCATGGTTGATGTAGGCCTGGGTACAGTCCACCAATCGAGGGTTATCTGGCGGTCTACCATACTATGTCATACCACATATGGATGTGTGTTGGTAGTCTGGGGACAAGGTGGTGGAGGTATATGAGGATACAACCTAGAATGCAGCATTTGCCACTGTCACCTGTACCTGACTCATCTGTGATGCGTTATGTTGGAGTAGTGGTCTTTACATGTGAGTAGCCTTTATGAATATGTGTACACCACCACCTGGAATGGTCCATACCACTGTTATGGCCCACATGTCTGGATCTGAGTTATATGGTGGTAGTGCAATTGTGCACTTCAGAGCCTTTAAGCCAGGTGTTCCTCACCGCACAGATGTCAGTATTCCCCATTGTAGGTTCTACATTGAGCAAATGGATTACTAAAGCCACACATCTAGCACTGGTTAGCATAAGCATCCAATGCAATTGCCTTGTAGGTGTCAGAGTGTTACTTCTGGGTGTAGGACATTTGCCTTGGAATGCGGCTGTATGGGTAAATGCGACCTAGGTATTATCCACACACATGTGAAACATGGATGCATGTGCTCTGTGTTGAAGGCTTGTCATTCAGTCATGACAGCCCGGAATGACAGACACTGGACAACCTCATAATAACAGCAGGACATTGGCTCATTGTTTTGGTCTAGCAGTTGCCACTCATACCATGACATCACAATGGCAATAATGTACTTGGTAGCAAATGCCTCATGTACGGTGATGGACAGCAGCAGAAATTGTGTTTATGTCCAATGTGAGATATACTTAGGGTAGCAGTCCTGCTAATAATGACAACTACTAACACAGCCAGGAAACGTCATCTTGATACCTGCACCACAGTACCATTACACAATGTGGCTCACACATTATGCCTGCACATGCCACTGTTCCATGTATAATGCCACTATCCACAACCTGCCATGATTGTATGCCTTTCAGGGCAGCAAGGTGTGTGACACATGCTGTAGGTAGCATCTGCCTGTGTGTCCCAGGTAACCTATTGACTGTCATGTCCACAAATGCATGAATGTGTATACTTAACATATATATGTCAGTACGTCATGTACATGTATGCATGTGTATCACACAGCGCAGACACAGATATATCATTTACGGGCCACATACAGGTATCAGGTAGTAAACCAGTATAATGTGCATATATACTGACAGGTAAGATGTACATAGCTGTAAACCTGTGTGTTTACAATAGGAGTCCATTACAACGTGTTCTGTGCATGTAAGTGTATGAGCATGCACACTGTGGCCTTCTGTGGTTAGAATCGGAGTGCATCCCAAAAAGCCAAGTGCTACTAAGTGTATGAGAATACCCACTGCCATCTTGTGTAATTTGAGTAAGTGCATCCAACAAGCCCTTTGTTACTAAGTGTATGAGCATGCCCACTGTAACTCTGTATAGTGATAGTAGTTGTCCATTCCACAGATGGCCATACTCCAGTTCAAGTTCCTGTTCCTCTACAACTATACCTCTCAGGCCTACCTGCAGATGATGTGTCTTGTTTGTGCATACAGGTTGTAATGGACACCTACTTTAAACACACAGGTTTACAGCTATGTACTTCGTGACTGTCAGTCTCCCTGTTGTTGTCCCCAATCTTAGAAGGTCAGTCAGACTGCCTTGGAATGTGTAATCTCTGTGTCGCATCTCGTAACTGCATAGTACTGTAATTGTGATCTGTAGATAGGCAGGAGTTCTGATCCCACCACTGGCAACTGTGTGCATGTGTTGGTGTGTGTGACAGCAAATGCCTGAGTGTGTGTGTCAGCAAATGGCTGAGTGGGGTTGTGTGTGTATTTGTGTCTGCATCCTGTCATGACAGTGGGCTTTGCTGCATTCCAAAGAGATACCTCCTTTTGCACTGGCCTTTATCCTTGTCAACTGTTAAACCTCTCTCTTCCCCCCTCCCCACTGCAAGTAATCAGTCCTGTGATGTCACCTAGCTCAGAAGTGGAATCAGAGTAAGTGTAATTGTATGTGTTCTGTGGCACATACCCCAACTGCACATAGGCAGGACGTGTATGCACAATACTGGCAAGTGTGTGTGTGTTTGTGTGTGTGACTACCCTGTAGCCAGGCATACACATGTGTAATGTCTTTTAGCACACCATGGTAGCTATCTGTGGTGACCGGTGTCTACAAAGTATTACATAGTTAAGAATGGTAAAGAATACACAGTCAAGCACAACTACCATTGGGTATGTTATTTTCCTGTTCCACTGTCAAGCAGTGACACAGAAGTGGTCACTGGGGTGTAAGTCCATACCCATCATTCCCCCACCCTAACTTCACAATCCCCAGGGTAGATTACATTAGCCATCTTTCCCCACCCCAAACTCCACATACACAACATTTCCTGTGCACAGCATGGGTGCAGTGGCATGCCCTCATACATATTCATATAGCGCTGCTGCACTATCTGTAGTGAGGATGCTCGGCGCAAGGCTAAAACCGTCCTTGCACTGAGCTTCTTGAATCCCAGGGCATATCTTTCCAGAACTGTTACCAGTGAATCTGCTCAGTTTTTGGATTCTTTTATGTCAGCTAGGTCCCTCTGAATCATTCTAGTCTCTTTATGTATTTTATTAGCTTTTGGAAAGTTGGCTCCCCATACAGTTTTTGAAGTCTATCTCAATTACATTGAGTGCATCAAATCTCATATTACATTACTTCTTACAGAAAATGTATTTCAAGTTATGCACTTCCTGCCCTCCTCTCTCTCTCTCTCTCTCTCTCTCTGCATGCTTTAATTGGGTCACTGTATGGTCATATTGGTCATACCCCTGAATGTCCCTTTTGTTAAATAACTTGTGTTTTTATATATCACTTTGACTCTTGCTGTATGTAATGGATATATTGCTGGTTTGCTGGTCACTGAGGATTTTTCTTTTCAGTCTGGGATTTTGTTTCAGATTCTTCACATGTTTCTCAAATTATTGCCATTCAAAGTGAATGACCTATTGGTTTTGTTATAATATTCTCATTTCATGAATTGGTGTATTAGGACATCATCCTCAGTATATATTTTAGGTATGTTTGGAATTCTTGTAGTTGTATTACTGTACCTTGCTTTTTGGCATTTCATTTCTTGTTTATCTTCATCCTTTTGGGTCTTGTGTCTTGAAGAAGAATAACTTTACACCCCCCACATGCACAGCAACACAACACACTGCAGACATACACTCGTGTATACACACACACACACACACACACACACACACACACACACACACACACACACACACACACACACACACGTTTGCTCAAAACACAACTAGAAGATCCACCACAAAAATCACCTCAGCATACAATTTGCAATAAACAAATAGCTCCATAATAAAATAATCTAATGAACTTTATGCAACATTTGTAGCTGTAAAGCTGAGTGGGCTCAGTACAGCACTCAGCACTCAGCCAGCAAAGAAAGGAACTTCTGTAACTGCAGTTTCAGGGCAACATGGAACTACTTTGCCAATCTGTAACCATATTTAAAAGGACCAAAGGAGCACAGCTATCCACTGTGGCAAGATTGTTAGCTGTACGGGGCCTCTGCAAACATTGTCTGATATTGTGACTGAGTTTTAACATGTAGACAAAGGTAACACAGCCCCTATGAATACAGTCTGGCAGTGTTTGAATCTATACCTGCAGTTAACCTGGCCCCTTTGAGCACATTCTAGTACTGTGACATGTAGGCAGTCTGTATTCACATCTAATAAAGGCATTTGAGCATAATCTGGCATTATTCAAGGAATGTAATCTGCATCTGAGGTTAAGAGGACCTCTTTGTGGATAGTCTGATTATGAGAGGGATACAGTCTGTAGTTCATTTTTTGCACTCTTAGGTTTTCCATCCTTAGCTCTAGTACCGAGGCCTTGACAACCTTTTTTATCCAGGGTTTGTGCATCTAGACTACATTTTTCTTTCTCTGTAAATGCATAATACAGTACATACAATTTCTGGTTTTGTGAATTCTGAACACACGAAGTTGCCAGTAAAGACCTTTTATTTATTTAATTCTTGCTAACTCTACAAGTGGACTGTTACAAGACCCTTTTCAGATACAACTTAGGCTGCAAGGACAAGGGCAAATGCACTATATATAGACATCTTAGTGTAGGCAATTAGCCAGCACACTTTTATAAGGTGGAAGGAACGTTTGGAATTGATGTAGCCAGAAATAAACCATGCAAGCATTGGGAGAACATGTAAATTCCACACAAAAAGTGACCATAAATTAGGACTGAACCCCATACCACTGAGCTGTGTGGCAGAGATCTTACCATTGTACCACATACTGTCTGAGTTCCACTCTTTTGCCATCATAGGTTCATAGATGTATACTAGGCTAATGGCCCTGGAGACTTTACAAGCCTAGCCCATAGAAGTGCCCTGGCATCATGCCAGCTGATGTTAGTTCCTAATGCCTCTATCAAGTAGAGCCACTGTAGTGATCCCTGGGGTGAGCTTTCTATTTCCCATCCACTCATCATGATTTCTCTTGAAGAGGGCCAGTGAGGTGCTCTGCTTGACATGTATGGGAAGTCTGTTCCAGAGCATGGGCAGTCTCTGGGTTATGAACCTGTCCCTCCAACATGTTCTGTTGATTGTGATAATGAGGTTGAGGTCTCTGGACCGTGTGGTGTGGAGGGATTTGGATTTCTTTACATGTAGCATTTCTAACAGAGCTGGATCAGACATGGCTTTGTAAATCAAACAGAGATTGCCTCTTAGTAGATGATATGAGACATTGAATAGCTGGA
This sequence comes from Protopterus annectens, assembly GCF_019279795.1. Classification (NCBI taxonomy): domain Eukaryota; kingdom Metazoa; phylum Chordata; order Ceratodontiformes; family Protopteridae; genus Protopterus; species Protopterus annectens. Next base: position 185,570,853 of record NC_056733.1, read on the forward strand.
GTTTTTTTAGTCTGTCCATGCAGGAGATGTATTTAAGGCTTAGGATCCTCTTTGTGAGGTACTTTTGTGTCCTTTCCAGTTGTTCCATGTGTCTAGTGAGGTACATGCCAAATGGGGCATTATACTCGATGATTGGCCCAATGAGGGAAGAGTAAAGAGAGATGATGACCTCTTTCTTCCTGGATGCAAAAGCCTTGGTAATGAGATGTGCCACATAGAAGGACTTTCTGACCACAGCGCCAATGTGGTGTTCGAAGGAGAGGTTGCTGTCAGCATGTGTCCCCAGATCTCTTATAATGCCTTCAGTGTTAAGTGGGCTCCCACTGATGTGGTAATTAGTGGGAACTGAGTTTTTTCCAAAGGGGATGACAACACATTTTTTGGCATTAAGCTTAAGGCCATGGTTTCGACACCAGTCATTTGTCTCAGTGAGGCCTTTCTGTAGGATGTCTACATCACTTGGGGAGTTAATAATGGCTCCCAGCTTGCAGTCGTCTGCAAACATGGTCAGCCAGAGTTCCTACATGTTGGCCTGGACTTCTGAGAAGTAGATGCCAAACAGGAGAGGACCCAGGACTGATCCCTGTCGAACTCCACTCATGACTGGTCAGTAGCCTGACTTGGAGTCCTCTACTTTCACACTGTGGGTTCTATCTGTGAGGCAGTTTTCAACCCACTTAGTGATATAGGGATTGCTGCCTAGTTTGGTGAGATTATCAATAATTCTTGAGTGGGGAATGGTATAAAAGGCCTTGGCCAGATTGAGATAGGCTGTATGAACTGCCGTGCTCTCATCCACAGCTCTGGTGACTGACACAAAGAAGTCAACCAGGTTGAGCAGGCAGGATCTACTTTTCACAAAACCAAATTGCATGGGATCTAGAGTGGAGATTCCCTATATCCTTGTTAATTAGGTCCACGAAGATGCGCTCCATAGCCTTACATATCAGACTCATCAGGCTAATAGGGCGATAATTTCCAGGGTCTGTAGTCACTCCTCCTTTGTGGAGATGGGATGACTGTAGCAGTATGCCATTCGGTAGGGACAAAGCCTGAGGTGAGGCTGTGATTGAACAGGGAACATAGATGTGGTGCCAGTTCACTTTGTAGTTCATGTAGAACACATCCAGGGATATTGTCAGGTCCCATGGAAGCTGTATTCTTGGCCTTGTACAATGCAGCTTTAACCTGTGCTGCAGTAATGCTGGGTGCCTAGCATTCCTCCAGTATTGTGATTGGTCCTTTGGGGAGAGAAAGGGGTAAAGTTGGCACTGAATCTGTCGGCCAGTATGTTGGCAATATCTTTTGGCTACGTATAGGAGGTACCCTTATGCAGTAACTCAGAGCAAACCTGGGTATTGCTGTGGAGATTCTTGATATAACTATAGAAGGCTTTGTGGTTGTTTTTAGTGTCTGCCGCAATTCTACCTTCATAGCTGACTTTAGAGGTTTTGATGAGGGAACTCAACTTTTTGTTGAGGCTAATAAGGGAGTTTTTCCAGTCTTGGGACTTCACCTTTTTCTACAACAGTTTCTTCCTTCTGTTGTAGAGTTTATTAATGGCAGGTAACCACCAGACTGGCTTCCTTTTTTTGGAGGAGAGCATCTTGGTTCTGTTGGGTATGGCTAGTTCCATGCATTTATGTATGTGTTCGTACAGTGCATTGCTGTATGATTCAGCAGTCATGCATCTATTTTCCATTGGCATGGGTGCCGTGAAGTTAGCCACCTCTTTTTTTAGGAGCCCAAAGTCATCTTGGAGAAGTTTTTCATGGTGGTTACTTTTGCAGGGGGTGTGGGTGAGATGTGGATTTCCATGGTGATTAGTTTGTGGTCAAATCTAACCATGGAAGAATTGACTATTGGTGTAGAGCAATGGTTTCCCATGTTAGTAATAACCAGGTGAAGGATGTTGCTTCCTCTAGTAGGGGTAAGAATGAGCTTGTCCAGGGCACTGGAATTGATGAATTCCAGGAAGCGTTGGGCCAGTGTATTGGTGCATGAGTTGTTTTCCCAGTTGATGGAGGGGTACTTGAAGTCAACTAGTATGAGAGTGTTGGTTTGGACCCTAATAGTTTCCAGGGTGCTTAGGAACATGGAGTGAGAGTCGAGCGACATGGTCAGGGACCTATAGCAGGCTACGTCATCTTTTCATTATATTGTTTTCTGCTTTTCAACCCCACACATTTGGGGACTGAAGGATATACATAACATTTCATTAGACTCATGGTTCTTCATGTTTTATTTTATGTTCTGTAAACTATGAGGCAAAAGAACTTGAGTCCATAAATGTAAAATAAAATTAATTGTGCTAGAAGCCATCAGCAGGTATATATTTTCCCAGTCTACTTCAAAAGAGCAAAAACCCACATTACTTAAGATGATATTGCTGAGACAACATCGCCAAAACCCGAATTTAACAAATTATTACAATGCCAAAACATTTCACAGGGTAAGTATCCAGTTGGCCACCATTTAACAATGAAACACAGCGCACTACCTCAAACCCACCCAGGCTGCACCCCCCCCACACCCCCCTAACTAAATATACCAACTCTGGGATCTCACTACAATCGGGAAAATGGTGAATTTCCCCCTTGATGGCCACCTGGATAGTAAACTATTTATATATACCCGCTGATCCTGTAGGCAAAATTGCAACATCATCAGCCATGTCCTTACACTGCCTATATGTGTGACTTCTCTCCAGTGCCCCATTTTGTATACATTAACTCCATAGCTGCACAACTGTAAAGGAGATAGAAGCAGCAAGCAAAAGGGAAAACTGCACTCACATGTACTGTGATTTTGTAGCACAGCATCAAGTACAAAATGTATTGTATGACTAGTCATTCTAGGGAATTTCCTCTGGGAGAATATGTTTGATGAGAGGTTTTGATGAAGGGTATATTTATCATATAGTAAATTTTCCCTTGTAGTTATGGCCAAATTTGTGACTGAACAGGGTCAGACAGGGACAGTTCACTTATCCAGTTAATGAATAAATAAATTTAATGAAACTGTTCCATTGAGGGTCAGGTTTCATTTATTCATGTACAGTTATTTATTTGTACTGTGATTATGACCAGGTCATTTGGGTACTAAAATCAAGAACAGATTTCTCTGTGAAGATACATGTGGGCCATTTTATTTTTAATATTTCACAGTGACAAGTCCCATGACATTCTATAGACATTGGGATAGTGTATACTAAATAAATGCATGTAAGTATCTGACGGTAAATGTGTGCGGCATAACTGATTTAAAAGACAACTTGTAACCAAAAACAGAAACACCAACGAAATAATCCACAAGGGTCTCCGGCACAATGAAGGTTATCCTATTTCCAATAAGTGCAGGCAAACCACTCGAAGAAGTAGCGAACACTTTTATTACATAAAAATAACAAACCACATCCAAGAGCAAAGGTCGATTAAGCGCTTTCGTCTCCTATTACGGAGACTTCATCAGAATGATGTAAGTGTAACTTAATCGTGGTACTGAATTTGTGGGATTCAGTACTGCATATTTTGTGTCTTTCAGCTTTTCCCGGTTAGGGGCCGCCACAGCGGAACTCCGGTCTGCTAATGATTGGCAGTAGATTTTTACGTGTTGAGTTGCCGGCCCTGACGCACAACCTTCAACGAAGGTACGCCCATACATGCATGTCTCCACACAGAAGACGCTCTAGCTGATCAGATTCAGTACTGCATATAAGCACTTTAAATGTGAGAAAATTATTTTAATAGAATGCATAAGGCAAACAGCTGCTTTACATGTTTGGTTGAAAAGATTTTTTTCTCAGATTTCAGTTTTGATTGGCTGTAAGCTCCAAGCAACTGCTGTCTAACCTGCCAACAGTTAGGAATGTAGCACTTCACTAACAGACTGCCAGGAGGTGTTAATGAGTTAAATTGGATTTTTTTCTTTCTCTTTTTTTGTTCCCCTTCTACTGAGACTAATGACCAAATGCACCTACTGTGTAGTGTCTCATATTATATGCTTTATATTACCAGAGAAAACTTATGTGAGTTCACCTTAGATTATACAATTACTGGCCATTAATATTCGGAAACATGCATGCTGATTGGTCAGCCCAACCAGCATGCCCATTGTAAAGCAAGCATATACCAGTGGAAAAAGGTCCAGTCCCTGGACTTTCTTCTATTAATATATGCTAAGACGATTCTAGCTTTCTTCCATTCATTACTAATCAAAAAATAAACCAATGAGTAAAACTTAGGGAAATGATCACCAAAACACCACTGGAAATGCACAATGATCCCAACATCATATAGTCACCTGAACAAAAGTTGCATCGCCATTGTTATTGAGTGAAAGGCATATTACTACTAATCTCATTCTACCTCTAATGTTTGTGCTTGTAATAATACCAAAATAATGTAAAGAGCATCGCACATACATACTACATATATACATACATACATACTACTGTCCCGGGGCTGCTCTAAAACCACATTTCCTTTATGTAAACACTAGCGGCATACCTCATCACTAAGGGCTTTTCATCCAGAAAAAAGGAGGTCATTGTCCCGCTGTACTCATCCCTCATTAGACCCATTATAGAATACAACGCCCCATTTAGTACCTCTCAAGACATCTGCAAAAACTGGAAAGGCTGTAGACATACCTCACTAAAAGAATCACAGGCCTAAAGCAGATGCCCTATGCTGACCATCTAAAAAAACTCCACCTATACTCTGTTGCATGTTGTCTACTCAGAGGCGATCTCTGCTTATCATACAAGGCCATGTCAAACCCTGAGCTGTTGGACATGCACTTAAAGAAATCCCAATCCCTCAGAGATACACTCTCCAGGGATCTAAAGCTTGTCATCACAATGAACAAAACATGCTGGAGGGATAGGTTCCTGACCCAGAGACTCCCCCAGACTCTGGAACAGACTGCCCATACATGTCAAGCAGAGTGCCTCTTTGGAACCTTGATAATTGGATGTGAGATAAGAAATTCACCGCGGGGATCACGTCAGTCGCCTTGCTAGACAGGGGTCCAGGAACTAAATACTGTGGGAAGAAACAGCCAGGGGATTGTTATAGCTATGCTTGTTTAGGCCCTAGATCTGATAGCCTAGTACCAACCTATGAACCTATGTAACTTTCATTCTGGTAACTGTATGAACTTGAGATCATTGTGCAGTTCCTGCGGTCTTTTGGTGATAGTTTTCCAACATTTTAATCAGTTTATATTCCAGTTTTCTTCACTTTAAACTTAGAAATCTGGACACTTCAGAAGTATGAGTGAGACGGGACAGAAAAACACAAGGATAATCAGGTACATTATGCAAAACTAGAGAAAAGTACCTGATTACCCTTGTATTTTTTAATAAAAAAAAGCAATGGAGATCTTCCTTTCTCCATGCTTACTATCCAAAGCACTGATGTACTGTGTAAGCATGGGAACATTACTCCCATATGCATGCACAGTACATCAGGAAAGCCCTAGGATACTGGGGAAAAATATGGAAGAGCAGCACTGCACCCTTATATAAGGACATTTTTTCTTAAATAATGTTATTCTATAATTGCAATAACCCATGGCTGGGTGTTTGTAATGCTGGATTTACCCATGGTTGACTTTGCTTAGTCACTCAGGCTTCGCCTACTGCCCTGCTACCATTGCCCAACAACCATCAACTAACCCTCACCTTCCTAATCTTATTATACCACTCTCCTTCCATTCGTCCTAACTTTATATTTCTACTTTTACCCCTTCACATCTTTTTCTCTCTATATCCCCTTCCCATCAATTCTTCATTTCTTAATATAACTTATCTCACTATCTGCCTAACAACTTATCCCCACTTTTACACCTCACTTTATCTTTACCCTTTTACACTCTTACATTATTTTAACTTGAACCTTGCTACTTCTTTCACTTACACTAATTTCCTTAATATCAACCCTTCCGCTCTAGAACAGTCAGATGTCGGTTTTGTTTCCAACCTCTTAATTACTGCTTTTGATGACAATATGTAATTTTAATGTGTACTTCTCAATCTACTATTGTATCACATTTTATCCTATTGTTTAGAACTTGATGTTATATACTTTATTGTTATTATCAATTTTTTTCGTATTTCTTTGTTTTCCACTTCTGTGCTTTTCTCTCAGGCCCTCCACTGAAAATGGATTTTTTGACCCAGTAGGACATTCCTGGTCAACAAATATCAGCCAGTCAGTCAATCAATGTCAATAAATAAGTTAAGTTTTTTTTTCACAAAGTAAGTTTTGTACCCCATGAAATGGACTTCCCACTGGATGGTGGAGATGTAATTTAGTAATCAAGAAGACATTCAAGATGCATGAGACAGATGGAGAAACAATAAAGGGAAAGATAGGAATATAGGAAAGTAGAATGTTAACAGCACTTGAATAGGAAATAGCCTTATTGTCTGCTGCTGCCATTATGTATGTTTAATGTAGTGTAATGGAAATGCATTGTCCAAGCAGGCTAATCCCAGTTTTTTTGGATACATGAGGAGAAACACTCCAGTCCCATTTAACTCCAGTTTTAGATGTTATGATGATTTAGTCAGTAAAATGACTAACCCACAAGAACTCAGCCTCCATAGTAGAATTCTAGATCTACACCACCATAATAAGGGAAGTTAAAAATTCTATAAAAAATGGAAACTGAAAAGGAGCTTCACAGCAGATGGTCTCTCACTAAACTAAATTATTTCAGTATAAAGGCCCCTTCCTTTACACATCCTATCATCTGGTTAACAACATCTTACTTTCCTGACATTTGGAAGGAGGCTTTGTGGTATTACTCTTGCCCAGAAGTGATGGCACTGATATTAAATTTGTTTACAAACCTTCTTACCTTCTGAGTTTCATGTGGTAAGGAGTGTGAACAAACCATTGCTGGTAATTTACCTTAAGGTCAGATTCAGAGAACATTACTCGCTGGTTCATACTGTAATGTTAGGACTGCATCAAGTGTACACTCGACTAATAAAACTCACCAATTACATTCCTAAAAAAAATCAGTCTTCAAACATTCTGTCCTATGGTCAAACTAAGGTATTTGATTTGGACTCTTGTAAATGATATGTTACATACTTGTGGGATAGTTTGTAAAAATGCTTTTGTTACTCACTTGCCACTCAGTTTCTATTTTGTTGTTTCTGTTCTGTTTTAGATAAATTATGATACAAGAGGTCTTTCCCCTGAATATTCACCAGATGATCTGGTTACTATATAGGTCATCTGTTTTTTGTGAAAGTGTGAAAGAACTTCTTTGCTAAGGCTGGTTAGGGTGTTAACATGGTAATAAAAGACAGCTCTGTATTTCTTAGATATTAGCATTTTTTCTGATAATTTTTAATTGTTTTGATTTATCAATAGCAAATCAAATGAAATACTGAAATGTACTGTAGTATGGTGACCCTGTCAGAATTGTGGTATAGGGACTTTTGATCCTAGGCTACATACATACATACATACATACATGCATACATACATACATACATACATACAAATATTTCAAGCACAGGTATCAATGCCCTTCTAGCTAGCCAATATACCAAAACACTTGTTCCCATAACAAGTGTCCAGGCTGTTCTTAAATATATCTAAACTAGTAATTGCTTTAATGTAATTTGGTAGTATGTTCCATGCATCGGCTACTCTGTCAGAGAACCTATTAGTACACTTCTCATTCCTATACAATCTCCTACATAGGTTATCTGATGATTCTCTAGTACTTTTTGATAACCCCAAACATTCCTAGAGGTAGTTGTCTCTAAATGTCCTATATAACCGAATAAGATCTCCTCTTAGATATCTGTAAGAGGCACTGTACAAGTTCAGATATTTTAGTCTTTCATAATAATTTAAATTTTCACACCCATGGACGCCCTTGGTATATTTCCACTGTATTCTTTCCAGTTTACTTATACTTGTTTTCTTATAGGGTTTCTATATTGTAATTCCATACTCAAGTTTTGGCCTAATGTAACTAACAAACAATGATTTAATAATTTCTGATTTCCCAGACTTTATAAATCATTTTATAGAATCTATAGTTCTATAACTATCATTAACCAATTGGTTGACATGCTTAGAAAAACTCATAGCTGAATCTACCTGTATACCCAAGTCCTTTGATGAGTCTACAGATTCAATCACTGTGTGCTGTGTTGAATATTCACCTTTAAGTTTATGTCTCCCAAATCTCATATGCTTAGTTTTTGATGTATTTATCAGCATAGTATTCTCCTGTGCCCAAATGGTCAATTTAGTCAACTTATTTTGCAGACATGCCTTATCTGTAACACATGTAATCAGTTTACCCAATTTCGCGTCACCCGCATATAGACTGTAGAACAGCTCAGATGAAAAAGTTAGGTCTGAAAGATGCAATCTAAACAAGTAAGGGCCTAGGACAGAGCCCTGTGGGACACCCTGACTGTTATCAAGGATTTCACCTGTCCAGTTGCTGTGTGATACTTGCCATGTCCTATTTGTAAGTAGGGTGATCCAAACAAGCATAAAGTGGAGGACATAGGGCACTCCTACAAAAGGGAAATATAAGATAGCTTCAGTGGCTAAAGACAACCACCAGACCTTCTACAGTTATGTCCTAATCCTCAAAGGCAGCATACATTAGTGTGCCAAACTGGTTGTCAGTGGTGCCACCTTAACTGAGCAGAGCAACATAGTGAATTTGTTGGCTGTCAAATTCAGCTCAAACTTTACCTCCACTTCCTTTATGAAATATCTATTTGCATAACCCCAAAAACTGTTAACAGGGAGCAGGTCCTGGCAGCACTTGCTAAGGCCAAAAACACAGCCTCAATGAGCCCAGACGATAGACCTGGATGACCTGTCAGGACCACTTGAGTCACTTGGCAACTATAGCCTCAAAGCAGGCATTGTATCGTGGGAATTGAGGACTGCAATGGTTATCCCACTTCACAAGGTTGGACCATCAACTGACCCCAGAAACTACAGACCTTTTAGTATGACTAGTCTAATATGCAAAGCCATAATAAAAATTATCAAGGAAATGATCAACAAAGACCTAGATAAATGTCACATGCTGGCTCCAACCCAGTTTACCTTTGGCAAGGAAAGGTCACAACTTCTAAACCTGGTGAACATCAATGAAAAAGTCACCAAGGCAATAGATGAGGGAAAAACAGTGCATGCTGTCTACCTGGACCTGGCTAATGCATTTGATACAATATCCCACTCTGGTATAGCTGACAAACTCACAGAACTTGGCACAAACCCCTATATAACTCGATAGATTGCCAGATGGCTCAGAGACAGGACCCAGAAAGTCAGGATTGTTGTGACCACCTCCACTATGAGACCAGTCACCAGCATGGTACGGCAGGGCTCTGTGCTGGGACTGCTCCTATTTGGCATCTACTTCTCAGAGGTAATGGCTAATGTCAAGAACCTTTTGATGATCAAATTCACAGATGACTGAAAATTGGGAGCTATCATAGACTCCCGCAATGACACAAACATTTAACACAGTCAAATAACTGGTGCCAAAGTAACCTATTAAAACTCAATGCCAAGAAATGCATTATAGTGCCTTTTGGGAAAACTGCCAGGGAATCTAATTACTCCATCAGTAAGACAACTTTAAAAGATGACCTGGTGGTCAGGGATCTGGAAACATATATAGACAATAATCTGGCCTTTGACCAACATATGGCCAAGGTAGTAAGAAAATCATTCTATGTCACCCAACTTATAACTACGAACATGGCATACAGATCCAAGGAAGTCATAGTGCCACTTTAGTCAGCCTTTATCAGACCCATCATTGAGTATACTGCCCCCTTTAGCATGTACCTGACCAGATATATGCAACAAATGTAATGCCCACAATGTTTTCATACCAGGAGAATCCAGAGTATAAACACATTGTCCTATGAGGATCACCTCAAAGCCCTACCTCTATACTCGGTCTCCAACAAGTTACTGAGAGACGATCTGTGCCTGGCATACAGGGCATCCTTGGATCCAGCTCTGAAGGACCTTTTGCACATCCACAAAATGAACATCATCAGAACCACAACATCCAAGGAATTAAATTTTGCTTGTGACATAAATAAGACATATTGGCAAGACACACGTGTCTCAGTGGATCCCCATGCTCTGGAACAGGCTACCCATTCATGTGAAACAGAGCCCATCTCTAATCCTGTTTAAGCATAAACTTGATGAACAGATGGGAACTTGGAAATTTTCCCATGATATATAGGAATACAAGCGGATTGGGTTGCACAGCTAGAATTGTAAAGGCCCTGGTGGTTGTTAGCCTAGTATATACCTATGAACCTATGAAACTATGGATATATTTAGGAAGGTAGTGTGCTAATGGTACAAGAGATGGTTGAACTCTACAGTACTTGCATTTGCTGTTACCAAGGACAAAAGAAGGCATAGCTTTGAGACCTTTAAAGACAAGTGAAGAAAAGTAAATTATAAAGTCTGTGCTTGGAATGCACCACTGGGGAAGTTAGTAATAGACTGAGAAATACACCACTAAAACGAAATATCAGTAATATAAAAAAGTAACAAATGCTTTATACAATGTCTCCGAAGATCAGAGAACAAACTTCTTGCAATCAGTCATTAGCTTCCTTCAAAAATAATTTTAATATGCACATAGGAAATAGAAGGTGCCGTTATGAGGTTAGAGCATTCAAACACCTTGGAATGCTGCAGATTGTAAGTTCGCTGATCAAACTGATGAACGTTTGAACCTTTTGGTATTCCCAGGTTAAGTCCAAAGATTAGTGACACAATAATTTTTATGCATTCGCAGCATTTGTGATAAAGCATTTGTGCATCATATTTGCAGCTTATCCAGTATCACAGGCATCAGTTCTGTTTAAAAGAACTTGACATGTAGCAGTCAATGCATGGTTTAATATGAGAGCGTTTCACAAAACATATGTGAAATCCAGATTTACAGGGAGACATTGCATCCTAACTCAGTGTTTTGTTTTGTTGATGATTATTACTAAACCATACAGATAACCAAAATAATTTTATAATTTCTGTAATGCTACCAGATCCTCACTTGTGAATGCAGTGTTGAATAGACTCTGTTACCTGGACAGGACATTACCATTTTGCACTACAAAAACATGTTTTCCTGTGAAGAGTTGTGATGAAGCTTTTGTTTTCAATCGGGCATCCATCACAGTTATCTGACAATATCTTGGCAGGGCAGTGCAGTTACAGTATTAAACTGGAGAAAGTGTCCTGTGTGCATTTCAAAATGTTTCATAACAGGCATGCTGCATGCATAAACACTTGTACAAGCCTGGAGAAAGGATCAGGGGCACTTACACAGCAGCAGTAACAGCTGCTTTTACTTTAATTTGATGCAACCTGAAAAGCGTCTTTAAGTAAATTGACCACCTGCAGTGAAAATAAGCAGGTTTCAGCCAAAAAGGCCTTGCCTCAAAGCATTAAAAGAAGAAAAAAGCTACCTTATTTGAAGCAATGTAATAGTTGCTGGGCATTTAATAGTGGGCATGTTAAAACCAAGTAAACACTGATTATATATGGACTGAGTCACTATGTTATATCTCGTGGTTATTCTCTCTGAGTTTGTGTATGTCCACCAGTCATTGCCTTTTCTGTCTTGTAGCTTCACTGAATAAAGATGATCAATGTTCCTCTGAGGAGAAAGGTTGGCCAGCTTCACTTAAACATGTGCAAGGAGTATTCTGGGAATCAGAATGTACTCTCCATTTAACTGACTCCTCTGATTCCATGACTGTCATGTTTTAGCATGCTATGGAAACTGTATGCAAACTACATGATGGGACAGGGTTGCAGTGAAAATATGTGGTGGCTACAGGTGAAATAAAAGAAAATTTTAAGGCATGAAGAGAGGGTGTGGGAGGAACATCAGACAGCAGAGACAAGATGAGAGGAGAATGTTATTCATGACACAGTAGCTGTGTGGGGCTTGGAGAATGGCACAGGGTACAGGTGGGGAATAGGGAGGGTGAAACGAAAAGAGAAGAAATAGATTAAATGAGTAAGGAGCAGGAACTGTTACAAAAAAAACAGCCATGCTAGAAGACTCAGATGCTGTCTCTTATACTTTTTAGAACTGCACATCAGTTAATTAATTTACTGATGGAGTCACTGTCTGTCATCACATAAAAGTTGTCCTGAAGGATATTTGGGCTGATGCAATATTCTCAGAAGGCTTACTGTATGAAACTTACAATTTTACAACCTACTCTGCAAAGGCCATTAACCTAACTTTGTCCCTATTCTATGATAGGGTAACCCACAGACACAGGATTAACCCATCTACATCATCTTGCATTATTAAGGATCATAAATACCTTTTCCTAATTTCAAAGATTCTGATGCCAACTTGTATCTTTCTCATAACCGACCTTCAGAATATGATACCTAGCTCCATTTAGGACATGTCAAATATGGCAAAGTCAGAGTATATGTCAAGAATGGATCACAGATTAAATATGACGGTAACAGATGCTAAATAAAAAGGCTGGTGTTTTCTTATCGAGCATCTGTGATTGGCTAATGATTTTTTAGCTGTGATGCCCTCGTGTGTGATAGGGTATCTATCCAATTTTGTAGTATCATCCACGAGTGTTACTAGCACTCCGCTGTTACAGAGTATTTTTCCAATTCTGCAACTGGAGAAGAGAGTGGGAGGGTCCAGGACTGGTGCTGTATTGTTCGTACTGAAGTACTCACTGATAACTAATGCTTTTCCCAGAGTGTGTGTTGGAAGTACAGGGCAGGGATCCCCAGCACTGGTCCTGCAATATAACTTTTGGGGTACTAATTCATCACTGATGCCTTTATCAGTTTATGTGGGGTAGGAATCTCCCACATTAACACTGTTTTGTGGGTTTTGAGGGTATTCATCACTGGTGCTTTGCCCAGTGCAGGCTAGGAGTTCTTAACAGGGATCTCATCTGTACTGAAGGTTTTAATGCACTGATTTATCATTGGTGCTTGTCTTAGTGTGAACTGAGAGTAAAAGACAGGGATTCCCCACACTACTCTTGTACTAAGAGTCTTGGGGTACTAACCCATTACTGATACTAGTTTTACTGTGTGAGGGTAAATACAAGGCAGGGATCCCCACATGATTTTGCATACTATATTATTCCTAAATAGACTATTTATTATACCTAGGGTTGCCACCTTTTCAAATGGCCAAAGTGGGACAATTGTGGTACCGACATCAGATTTTGCAGGCCAAAACATACCCACGGCCAGTACAAAGGACAGGACTTCACTTTTTTGCCTAAATATAAGCTTATTCTTGTAGCATTTTAGCTGATTATTCCATTTCTTATAACATTTAGGTGTTTCAGATACAGAATAACTGTTTTATGCAACTATTACATAGAATATAGGAAAGAGTTTTGCCCTAAAAATGTCAGGACATTTGCCATTTTTACATTTTTTTTGCAGGACACAACTGCCCAAAGAGAAACTGTCCCTCACAAAGTGGGACAGGTGGTAACCCTAATTATACCAAAACTCACAAACAAAAGCAACAATAAGCCAAAATACTGTGCTCTCATAAGGATGTTAATAACTAACATGCTGGCACCCTGCTTGCTTGTGGGCAGAGGCAGTAACAATCAAAAAGTAAAGCTAAAAATCCTACAGTTACTTGTAAGGGCCATGGGAGCCAGTCACATCTTGGATTAGAAGCATCACTGTAGAACCCTTTTCTTTTGCCCAGTTCTAATTACCGGTGCCAAGTTAGCTTCCATGGTGAAGCAAAGGTATTCTTCTTGTCTGTCCACTAATGAGCAATGTTACTTGCTAGAGAATTTTCCAGCAGGTTAGGTTTGGTCAAAGAAAGCAAGAAGACTGGAGACAATTCATTCTGGGTCAGTCCTTTATTCAGTGCAGTTAGACAGATTAGTGCTTTCTGAGACAGTGTTATCTGAGCTGTAATTTATCATGAAAAATGTAAGGAGGGGAGTAATCTTCACTACACCCCCTGCGCATGCCTCAATTATGAGAAGGGCCGAGGGGTGTACCCTTCAGGAATTTAGGAATGCTCTTCTTCCTTAACTCTTAAGGTGCTGGTATCATCTCCTCTTTTGGCTGTTCCCGTTAGAGGTTGCCACAGCAGATCATCTGTTCCATTTCTTCCTGTCCTCTGCATCTTGCTCTGTTACATCAACCACCTGCATGTCCTCTCTCACCACATCCATAAACCTTATCTTAGGCCTTCCTCTTTTCCTCTTACCTGGCAGCTCCATCCTTAGCATCCTTTTCCCAATATACCCAGCATCCTTCCTCTGCACATGTCCAAACCAATGCAATCTCGCCTCTCTGACTTTGTCTCCAAACCGTCCAACCTGAGCTGACCCTCTAATATACTGATTCCTAATCCTGTCCGTCCTCACACCCAGTGCAAATCTTAACATCTTTAACTCTGCCACTTCTTGACTCCTGCCTTTTTGTCAATGCCACCATCTCCAACCCATACAACATAGCTGGTCTCACTACCCTCTTGTAGACCTTCCCTTTCACTCTTACTGGTACCCGTCTGTCACAAATCACTCCTGACACTCTTCTCCACCCATTCCACCCTGCCTGTACTCTCTTCTTCACCTCTCCTCCACACTCACCATTACTCTGAACTGTTGATCCCAAGTGCTTAAACTCATCCACCTTTGCCAACTCTACTCCCTGCATCCTCACCATTCCTCTATCCTCCCTCTCATTCACACACATATATTCTTAGTCCTGCTGACCTTCATTCCTCTTCTCTCTAGAGCATATCTCCACCTCTCCAGGGTCTCTTCAACCTGGTCCCTACTCTCACTACAGATCACAATGCCATCTGCAAACATCATAGTCCATGGGGCCTCCTGTCTGATCTCGTCTGTCAACCTGTCCATCACCATTGCAAATAAGAAAGGGTTCAGATCTGATCCTTGATGTAATCCCACCTCCACCTTAAACGCATCTGTCACTCCCACTGCAGATTTCACCACTGTCACACTACCCTCGTACATATCCTGTACCACTCTTACATCCTTCTCTGCCACTCCTGACTTCCTTATACAATACCACAACTCCTCTCTAGGCACCCTATCATATGCTTTCTCCAAGTCCACAATGACACGATGCAACTCCTTCTGACTTTCTCTATATTTTTCCATCAACACTCTCAGAGCAAACATCGCATCTGTAGTGCGCTTTTCCAGCATGAAACCATACTGCTGATCACTAATCATTACGTCCCTTCTTAACCTAGCTTCCACTACTCTTTCCCATAACTTCAAGCTGTGACTGATCAGTTTTATCCCTCTGTAGTTACTACAGCTCTGCTCATCACCCTTATTTTTAAAACTAGGTAGCAAAACACTTTTTCTCCACTCCTCAGGCATCCTCTGACTTCACCTCCATGCTTCCACTGGTATGTCATGTGGACCAACAGCCTTTCTATTCTTCATCCTCTTCATAGCTGTCCTTACTTCCTCCTTGCTAATCTGTTTCACTTCCTGATTCACTATCCCCACATCATCCAACCTTCTCTCTCTCTCATTCTCTTCATTCATCAGCCCCTAAAAGTACTCTTTCCATCTGCTCAACACACTCTCCTTGCTTGTGAGTACATTTCCCTCACTATCCTTTATCACCCTTACCTGCTACCCTACTACACATCTTTCCCAGCTCGGTCCCTTTGTCTAGCCAATCGGTACAGGTCTTTTTCTCCCTCATTAGTGTCCAACGTTTCATACAACTCTCCATATGACTTATCCTTAGCCTTTGCCACCTGTCTCTTTGCCATGCTCCTCATCTCCTTATACTCCTGTCTACTTTCTTCATCTCTCTGACAATCCCACTTCTTCTTCTCCAGCCTCTTCCTCTGTATACTCTCCTGTACTTCTTCATTCTACCACCAGGTCTCCTTGTCCTCCTTCCTCTGTCCAGATGTCACACCAAGCATCTTTCTAGCTGTCTCCCTTATCATCTCTGCTGTAATTACCCAGCCATTCAGTAACTCTTCACTGCCTCCCAGTGCCTGTTTTAACTCTTCCCTGAACTCCACCTCACAATCACCCTTTTTCATCTTCAGGTGCTGGTATAATACCCTAAATACTAAATAACATAAAGAAAATCATGTCTTGTTTCATGAAACTTATCAAACCTAGTAGAATGTGACACCAGTAATTAGAGCTGTGCAAAAGAAAAGGGTTCTGCGGTGATAGTTCTAATCCCGACACAACTGGCTCCCATGGTCCTTACAGGTAACAGTAGGAGTTTTGGCTTTACTTTTTGAATTAAATTGCTACAAGTAAAATAATTCATTACTAAACTGCCTGCATCACTATACTACGTGTCAATGTAATGCAGCAAATACTACCTTTGGCCATCTATATCTCGACTACCAAAATGGAACCATCTCCATGCTTGTCTGGTACTGTGGATTTTGGATTTTCTAATTTATCATTGCTAGTGGGGGTGCAGGGTAGGAATCCTCCACACTGGTCCTGTACTGTGGGTTTTGATTTACTAATTCATCATTACTGCCGGAGGTGCTTGGTAGGAATCCCCCACAGTGGTCCTGTGCTGTGGGTTTTTTTTTACTGATTCAGCATTGCTCGTGGAGGTGCAGCGTAGAAATCTCCCACATTCATCTTTTACTGTCGGCTGTAAGGTGCATGTTAATCACAGATGTTTTTTCAGTGTGTGCTGGAACTACTAAGCAAGGATTCTCCACACCAGTACTGTGAAATTTTGGATACTACTTTATCAGTAGTGCTTGTCCGAGAACATGCTGAGAGTATAATGCAAAAATGCCCTTATTTTGGATACCACTTCATCAGTAGTGCTTGTCCCAGAACATGCTGGGAGTATAAGGCAGAAATACCTTTATTTTGGATACTACTTCATCAGTAGTGCTTGTCCCATTATGTACTGAGAGTATAAGGCAGAAATCCCATAGGTCTGAGGGGTATTAATTCATTACTGCTGCTTTTTTCATTGTTTACTGGAAATAAAAGTCAGGGATCCCTTTAACACTGGTCATTTACTACAGGTTTTAGAATACTAATCATGATGCTTTTGCCAGTGTCTGCTACGAGTACAGGGCAGGGATCCCCTGCAGTGATGCTGCACTGTGAGTGTTGGGGATACTGGTTCATCTCTGATGCTTTTTGCAGTGTCTAGTGGGATACAGGCCAGGAGTCTCCCACACTGGCCCTGTACTGCAGGTTTTGGGGTATTAATACATCACTGATGCTTTTCCCAATGTGTGTGTTGGAAGAACAGGACATGGATCTACCACACCTGTACTGCAGAATATAGGGTAAGAATGCGTCACTGATTCTTGTATAATATGTTTTGGGGATATAGGGTAAGGTCCTAGGCACTGGTCCTGTTCTGTTCACATTAGGATGCAAGTTTATCACTGGAGTTTGTCTTGTGATGTGCTGGGAATGCAAGGCATACGTCTTCAGTGCTGCATATACTGGAGTACTGAAAGGCCACTGGTTTGAACATTAGTTCCAGCCAGGATTTTGTATAAGGCAGCTCTAGATTCTCCCTCAGATGCCAAGTGTGTGCCCCAAGGTGCATAACATCTACATTAATTACAACATTTCAGTACTGCTGTTATATAACATACCCATGTGGACTACAGTATTCTATTAGTGAAATAGTAAATAAGCCCTTCATTGTGCTTGCACTTACATATTCTGTATCCTAGTGCATGCCTCGTTTATAGTATACATAGCTGTCCAATAACTTAAATAAAAAGACATTGTTCAGGTTATATCAGTATTAATGTCCCAGTGCCAGGCAGCGATCTTGGTAATAAATCAGAGACAGGTATGCAGTGAGAACAATAAAGCTCTGCATTTTTCAGCTGGTTGTTATAAAAACTCTGAATAGGGAATCACAATTTCAATAATTCTTCACAATCCCTCAAACCTACTATCCCAACATGCCTATTTTACATGCAGCCAAAAAAAAAGAAAAAAAATGTCAGTTATGTCGATGCTATCCCAGAACTGTAACTCCATGATAACAAACATCATCATCATCATCATCAACTCGACTTTTCCCGTGGTGTCACATTAACCATCACCATCTCTCTTGATTCAATGCCATTCGCTGACCCTCTTTGACAGTCATGTATGCTGTCACAAATAGTTTTTCATGCAGTCCTCCATCTCTTTGCTGCAAGCCCAAGCTTCCTCCTGCCTTTTTCCTATTTCTCTCAAATCTTCTTCGGCCAGTCATCTTCTGCTTTCCTGCATGTATGCCCAAACGATTATAATCCATTCTCTATGATCTTAATCAGGGCTACTTTGGCTTCTGCTCTGATGTCCTTATATCTTCATCTGTCCCTCAGTGTGCATCCTGACATCCATCTCTGGCCCTTCATCTCCATCACCTCTAGCTTCCTCAGCTGCTCTGCCTTTACTGCCCAGGTTTCTGCACCATATACTAGTACTAGTTGCACTGCTGTTTTTATACTTTAATTTTAAGCTTCTTTAGCATTCTTCTGTCAAACACTACCCTTGACATACTATGCCATTTGGTTGCAGCCAGGGGTGGCTCATCCTATTGGACTGCAGGACTGCAGCCCCCCCAGCTGAAAATGAAAAACATAAACTGGAAAGGAAAATAAAACATAAACATGCCCGGAACGGACTCCACACATGCGTGTGAGCATTCCTGGAACTCGCACGCTTGCCTGGAACTAATCTGGACTGACTTAAAAGCAGTCCACATTAGACAGAATGTTGCAGAGTGTAGAAATGCCCAGACATCTGTGCAGTTAGACCCGCACAGACTGGAAGGGGACCGGACTGCAATGTCTGCAGGCTGGATATCCAGCCTGCTCTCGCAGGAACGTTTTCATCACAGGAGTTAGCAGGAAGCTGGGAGAAATGTTATGGGACTTATCCTTCAAGGAGCTAGGCCTTTCAACAGGTATGTACAGTGTGTGTGTGTGTGTGTGTGTGTGTGTGTGTGTGTGTGTGTGTGTGTCTGTGTGTTGAGTAACTTTTAAAACAGGTGGTGCATTTTATTCACTTCCTGCAGCCAAAAGAAGGGATAAAGTTGGAGCTCTGCTACTCTCTCCATCCTTTTGCCTCGAAAATAAATCTGCAACTCAATTTAAGACACTTCAAAACTGATGGTTTTCGCAGTTCGGAGTTTCTCGTCAGTTGCTCAGTCTGGTACACTGCATGCACATATCTGAAATAGTCATTCAACATCAAGCACTTAGCAAGCACAGTGGATGCAAGATTATTGCCCTTACAGTTCTGTGCAGACACATGGAAGGCAGTTAATAAATCATTGTGGAGCGATCCAGTGACTTTAGGAATCTGAACCTTTGGAAGTTTGATCTTACATTGTATTAATAAAGGTTTTGCTTGTGTCCTGGACTATTTACAACTGTCATAATTCAAGGTAAGAGTAGTCAGTTCACCCATCCTTACTTCAGGATGGTGGTGGTGGTGCTGGTAGCGGGTGGGGTGCGGGTAGAGGAGGAGGAGGAGGGGGTATCAGGGCTTGTGTGCGCTGATTAGACATTTACAGTTTTTTGATACAAGACAGGCCACCATAACTAGATAGATTTTTATTTATTTATTTTACATTTTATTTTACATTTGTTGACCGGGCTAGTCTAACTGGATACATGTTCATTTTCAGTAGAGGCCCGGGGAGAAAAGCTCCAAGCATAAGAATAACAATATAACAAAAGCAAATAAGTAAAATAGAGTAATAAAGCAACAGTACCATAGTAACATAGGTAAAATGAGAAAAGCAAATGGGACTAACAAACAGTGACTAGAAAACATTTAGGCAAAAGCTAGACCAGACATAAACAAGCAAATGCACTAGACAGCACCAGGGCAATTGCAGAAAGAACAAAGTTCCTAGATATAGATGTTTTTTATGAACAAAAAGGGTTGTGACTTTTAGCTTGCTTGTTTTCAGAGAAACACATATACAAGGGGTTCAGCTAATAAAGGTAAAGACTTTTAATTACAGTGCCCAATGAAGGTTAATGCGCCATCACATTGATGCATGCTGATTTTAATTTCCTTTCACTGGTAAACAGCCTCTTTAGTTTCCATGTAACCAATGTGTTAAATAAATTGTTAAAATCAGACTGTAAAAATCATTAGGCATTTTAAAATGACAGTCAATAACAGAAAGTAATGCAGGATTCTCAGGTATCTACTATACGTATACTCTAATGTACATTAGGAGGCAAAAAACCATACACAAACTTGTACAGAATTTTGTCTAACTTTATTTAGGAAGCACTTGTCATTTTATATGTTTTACAATCAGCTTTTGCCCACCTCACTGACGTGGTCAGTGACAGGGTCTTTACATCATAGTAACTTATGAAAAAGTGCTGAGATAGTGCTTTTCAAAAATCTTTTTTCCCATGAGAATATTACAGCCTTGCAAAGCACCTGGTCAATCACAATGTCCTTCCGAGGATGTAGCCAATTCAAGGCTCTTAGATTAGCTCGAATACAATGGATGAATGTCTCTTTAATACATTTCTTTGTCTCTCTGTTCACCAGCTGGATTCTTATCACCGGTAGTGTTCACAAGGCCATTCTCCTTGGTGGAAGCAGGAAAAAGATACACATGCAGACAGATTCATTATTTTCTAACTTTGCAAATAATTACTCACTGAAAGACATGTTCCAGCCGAGCTGGCTGCCTTCAGGGTCAAGCCTTATTCACACTGCAACTAAGCTTCAGCAATAATATGCAAGTTCATTTCTACTATTATTCTAGTAAAACAGAATTAAATGCATTACATATTATACTATTTTTCAACCTTTGCTCTTCATATAGATTTGAGCACATTTATTCCTGTCTAAAGCACACATTTCCCTAACAGTTTATAGATGTTTGAATACATATTTTTCTGACATTCTCCCTCCTGTTAATGCATTTCATTCTATTAGAAACATAAACAATATTATTTCATTTTTTTAGCTTTTTCCCTTTGAGGACTTTCAGCTAAGTTAGTCATTGGTTTTATATTTCAGAAAAAGCATCATCTGAAATTAATCTTTTAATTTCAACACTTTGGTAAAAAGTTTCAGTAACAGATATATCAACAAATTTTTGATTAATCTTTTCATGCAGGGAATTTCACAGTAAACACATGCTCCTATTAGGAGTATACCCACACAAATAGCAATTAAATGTTTAATAGGATGGAACCCCACCCCCCGAACAGATTCTGGAAAAAGTCCGTCAGTGGGTCTGGGCCTGGTTTAGTCATTGCTGATACTTGCTGAATTACCTCTAGGTGGTCATTGATTTCATGTTGGTTGTCTGGAATGTACGCACAGCATTCTTCTTCGTGTACCACCTCTTGCCGCTAGGGTGAAGTAAAGAGCCATTCGATTTTGTAGTACAACAGTTTTTATTGCATTCAGTTCATCAGTCACCAATTCTAGGGTGGAAAAAGTTGCATTGTTCATGGCTTCTTGACAGCTTCCTCAGCTCCCAGATCGATTTGACTGCTCCATAGGCTGGTGGTATTCCTGCCCTGGATATAACACTGTTGCCCAAGTCCATATGAGTCAATTTACTTTTGTCTTTCACTGAATTATGGTCTTTTCAACCAGCTTCGATTTTACCAACTGGATTTACAGGTTTCTTAACTGGACCTTCAGATTCTTGAGCTGTTTTCCTTACGTTTCGTATCTTACCCAAAGGTAATTCTGCAGTATGTCTTATTGCTGAAACCAGATAACCCAAAAAACAACTGCCGGACCAATTTTCAGGTAACCATTCATATGCCTTTTTCCCACAAATAAAATCATTACTTTGGTACTAATACGTGTTATCCCTGCATGAAACATTTTTTTATCTTTAATAGACAATTGCTTAGTTAAGACTGGATTGTCACGTACTGCATTTAATGTAGTTTTCATTGAACTCAGATATGAATTATAGTTAGTATCACAAACAGTACCCCCACTTTTGACTTTAATGTAACATTTATAAGACATTGTTATATTACCATTACTCCAGCCCACCTGGAGGGTATCACTTTGTAGAAACATACAACTCCTTTTTGTGTGACAGGTAAAAATAAAGCTATTTTGTCCTGTGATCTCACAGTTTCTGTATAAAAAAACTTTCCAAAGTCTCATTTTATCCCCAGAGGGACAGTGGACATTACAGTCTTTTATATGCTGTTGGTATAGCTGTACAAACCCAGCAATTTGAAAAGTTTATAGTCTCTGTATACACTTGCTTCATGGCCAGGTATGTGTTAAAGTTTGGATGCCAGTCTATAAACAGTTCATCACGTTTTCTCACTTTCACTTGTGTGGTTGAGTGCAGGGAAAAACCACAATAAGAGAAAAATTGTCACACTTATAGTCAACAAATGCACAGTTAACAAAATAATTATGCAATAGTTCTTGGGTTGCTCTGCTTTTTGTTTGCTTTACTCTTGGCCATTTTGCCCTTGTGTATCAGTCACAAAGTTTTTATTCAGCTGAAAGTTCTTTTGTCTGAAAAAGAGTTAAACTGCAAAACAGATTTATTCATTTACAGTTTCTTTATATAATTAGCTAATGAACTGTCAGCCTCCTGCTCTGCAGGCATGAGAGCTTTCCACTGTGGCACATAATATGCCCTTCCAAATACTACTTCAAAGGGGGTCAAGCCCTTTACATTTAGAACTGTTTTCATGCTCAGCAATGCTAGAGGTAAACAGCAAATCCAATTCTTCTGAGTCACACTCATCAACTTCCTTAACTTGTTTTTTTTTTTAAATCCCATTGTACCTCTCCACCAGTCCTGCTGACTGTGGGTGGTAAGCACAGTGATTCCTTAAGGAAATCCCAAAAAATCTCCCAAGTTGTTGAATTGTCTGATTGACAAAATGTGTCCCATTGTCACTATAGATTCTTTCCGGTATGCCAAATCTAGGAATTATTTCCTTTACTAGGGCCTTTGCCACTGTTGCTGCATCCGGATTCCTGGTTGGAAAAGCTTCTACCCATTTTGAAAACATATCTATGATCACTAAACAGTATTTCTTTCCTTCACATTTATTCAACTCTATGAAGTCCATACAAATAGTATGGAATGGATATGGTGGTGTAGGGAAACTCCCTTGCTTGTTTTTAAATGCTCCTTGTGCATGGTGCTTGTTACAAGTATGACAAGCTGCACAAAATTTTATTGTATAATTTATGTATCCATATATTTGGAATATTCTATTTACTAACTGTACCATCCCCCCTGTTGAGACATGGCTCTGCCCATGGCTCAACAAAGCTGCATATTTAAATAATTAGACGGTAATATTGTTTTTTTCCTTTGGAAATGTACAGTCCATTTTTAAAAATTGCACCTTGTTTTACCCAGTTTTGTTTTTCTGCTTTTGTAGTAAGCATTTGCATTGTTTTTAACATGTCTAAATCTAAAATTTCAAAGGGTTGTAATTTTTCATTTAAAAATAAAGTTTTTGAGTATGAGGCTGCTTGCTTTGCAGCTGCATCAGCTCGTGCATTACCTTTTGAAATCTTATCCTGTTGTTTTGTATGAGCTACACATTTACAAATAGCTACTTTGGTAGGCAACTGAATAGATTTTAATAGCTCCAAAATAAATTGCGCATGATTAATAGGTTTTTTTTACTGGATGTAATCATCCCTCTATTTTCTTTATTGTTGTGCAAACACATGCACTGTAGAAAAAGCATACTGATTATCAGTATATATGTTCACTTTTTTGCCTTTTACTAAAATACATGCTCCTGTCAAAGCTACCAGTTCTGCTGCTTGAGCATACAAGTTGTGTGGCAAAGTTTGTGCTTCTAAAATTTTAGTGTCTGTAACTACTGCATACCCCACCAGATTTTTCCCTGTAGGACCCCTTCTGCATGAGCCATCCACGTAATATGTCACCTCAGCATCATCCAAGGGCATATCTGTAAGATCTTGTCTAGGTAAAGCTAACTGTTCATATGAGGTTGACTCAGCAGTATGGTCATACATGAAAGATGTCTAGCAGGAGAAAGGTATGCAACTTTTTCTTGTAGCAGAATTATTGCAACTGCATGAGGCATTCTCAATGTGAGAGGGTGGAATAACACCACTGAGGCTGAAGCCTGCACTGCCATTGCTGCTGCAACTACTGCTTGTACACAGTGAGGCAAAGATTGCACCACTGGGTCTAACTGTGATGAATAGTAAGCTATGGGGCATTGCTTATCCCCATGTTGTTGCTTTAATACTGATGTCATGTACCATTGCTTACAATCTATGGTCTAAAAAACGTCTGTGATAACTTGGAAGTCTTAAAACTAATGAAGAAGCTATTAACTGCTTCAACCTGCAGAAAGCCATTTCTGCTTTTGTTTTCCATTGTAAAATAATTTGGTACCCAGCTCCAACAAAAATTAGTTGTACCTAAGAAAGACATTATTTCTTTTTAGTTGTTGGTTTGGGTGCTTGCAAAATTGCTGTTTTTTTTTTTTTTTTTCTTTTCTTTTTCCCATTATCTAGTATTTTACCTTTATTGAATATCACATATCCCAGGTATCTAACCTGTGTTTTTTTTCCAAAGTTGTAACTTACTTTTGTTTACTTTGTGTCCTTGTATTACTAAAAATTTTAATAATGCTACTGTATCCACCCTGCACTGCTGCTGGGTGCTGCTAGCAAGATGTCATTTACATAAAGTAAAATTTGACTACCTTCTGGTGGGGTAAACCCTGCCAGGTTGCTAGCCATTTTTGTGCAAATATTATTGGGCTCTCACAATATCCCTGTGGTAGTCGAGTATATGTATACCTTTTACCCTGAAATGTAAATGCAAACCAATATTGACTATCAGGATGTATAGGTATTGAAAAGAAAGCATTGCTTATATCTACCACAGTAAAATACTTCTGTTGTGGCTTTAAATCATTTAACAAGGTATGTGGGTCTGGCACCGTAGGTGCTCTAGGTATTACTGCATTATTTACAGCTCATAAATCTTGTACCATCTGCCATTCCCGTTTGCTTTTTAACAGGAAATAGGGGTGTATCACATGGTGAATCAGGAGATTCTACCAGTACTCCTTTTTAAGTAATGCTGCTTATTATAGGCTTAATTTTTACTTTTGCATTCTTTTCCAAAATGTATTGTCTTTTCTGTGGTCTAAAAGCTGACTTTGGGGTAATTGTAACTGGTCCTGCTGCTTGAATAAGCCCTACATTTAACTTGCCTGTTGACCACAGAGTTGTTGGAATTTTACACAAGGCCTCTTCTTTTTCTTTTAATAAAAATGCTAATCAGCTGTCCTTACTAGATTGCAAGTGTACAGCTGTATGTGTCTGTGTCAACCAATTCAGTTTTTTGTTTTTGTATCCCCTGTTTTGACATTTTTAAATCAGTCTGTTTTCCCATTTTGTTACCTTTTTTTCTGAGTCTGCCCATTTAACACTTTTGTTTTTTGTCAAGCTGACATGTGGCAGTCTATTGGACTTATACAATCTCATGAACTCCTGAGGTAATGAACAGCTTACTACACTGTTTCCCTCAGTATCCCAACATAAAGTTCGTAATATTAATCTGTCAGCAGGATTCTTACTTATATTCCTTATCAGGTCCTGGTGTGCTACAGTAGTATAGAGTACAATGTAACAAGTGCTGCTGATCAGTGTCAAGGGAGGGTACCTTACTGATGGCTACGTTTATCAGTTCTTTGGTTACTGCCCTTGGACCAGTCATAACTAGGTCCTGGCTGTACCAATAATAGGCTTCACCCTCTGATCACACCACAAAAGCATCCATTTGTCTTTGTGCTTTCATACCCTGCATGGTAGGAACTACTGCTATGCCAAATATCTGCACAAGGTCTCTTCCCAGTAAGTTTACTGGATATTTTTGCAGAAACTACAATTTTACTTTTCTGAGTCATACCTGAAACAGGGTCAGTTATTGCTATATTATGGGAAAGTGGTTCCCTGTATAGCTGTCCATTTGCTACTTTTACTAATATATAATCAGGTGATTCAGAATGTTTTGGTAACTTGGAGGGGTGTATCAAAGTCCGTGACGCTCCTGAGTCACACAGGAATTTGACTTTTCTTCCCTCCACCAGAAGTGTTACTTCTGGTTTTGTATCTGCTAGGTAGAGCTCCAGGCTCAACAATGCTAAATCTAAAATTTTATTTTCATTTTTATCCTCTACATCTGTTTGTACTTCCTTTATTCCCTCTACTACATTTACATTTTCTTTTTGTTTATTAACCTTTTCTGATGATTTTTGGTTATTATTACTATCATATAGTCAGTCCTCATCTCCTTTATCTTCTGTCATTGCTTTCTTATTTTGTTTACAGTCCCTAGCTAGATGCCCTTTTTACCTGACTGTAATACAAATACTTCAGCTCCGTCTTCAGCAGTGAAGACTTGTGCCTTTTTTTTCTTTTTACTATTAAAGTGTCTTTCAGTACGTCTAGCATACTCAAGTAAGGCTTGCAGCCTGCTTGTTCAGTGATTTATCATATGCCTTGTAATAAAGCTACTGACAGAGGCAATGCAACCTTTTAAAAATGTATTTTTTTAATTGTTGTTTAAAGCATTCTAATAATCTAGCATAATATCCATCTATTGTCTCATTTTCCTGTCGTATGCATTAATTAATGCAAGTCCAGTCTGCTCTAAGTTTTCATTTTTCAGAGATTCTGTCTGTCAGACCTTTCACTCTGTTGTCTAAAAATGTTTCAGAATTTTTTAAGCTTCTGTTTTTTTTACAATTTGCTTCCTCAATCCACCTATGTGCTTGAGGTATGCCTAGTTGGTGCTGTTTTTCTTTTGCCTGATGCCCTGCATCAGATTAAAGCTTGTTTAAGGAGTTTAACTAGTGAAAGTTTATCTAGTTTACTATCAAATTTATAGTTGTTAACACATTTTGCAAAATATCTCACATTATCTGCTTACTGCAATTGCATATGCTTCACATTATCCGTTAGGGGCGGATCTCGTGATCTCTTAGTGCACTGATCTCCCATGTCTTAAAAAGACTGTTACGTAACCCTTCTCTTGTACCACGTGGTATCTTATTTCCCCATATCCACAGTAGTGTCTAGAATGACTGTTTACTTTGCTTTGTTATTCCCTGATCTATGACTCAAGATACAATACTTCGACTATCTCTCTCCCTGCTATCACAAACCTTAGCAATAGCACAGTGTAACCTGGTCCCTGATCTAAAACAAAGACAAAGAGGGAAATTCTTTTTACCTGAGCCTCCCGCTTTATGACTGTCTTTTTTTTCTTGGGGCCCAGTCTTCCGCTTTTCAGCCACAGATCAGAAAGTGGACAGCCTCTTTACACACAACAATTCAGTCGGAGGTCTTTTCACTTTAAGAAGAACCATTTTGTTTTGGCAGATTCTCCTGCGCAGATTTATCACCACTCATGCACTCTGACCTGCAGCTTACCAAGGGAATTCCGGCTCGAAGGACCAAAATGTTAAATAAATTGTTAAAATCAGACTGTAAAAATCATTAGGCATTTTAAAATGACAGTCAATAACAGACAGTAATGCAGGATTCTCAGGTATCTACTATACGTATACTCTAATGTACATTAGGAGGCAAAAAACCATACACAAACTTGTACAGAATTTTGTCTAACTTTATTTAGGAAGCACTTGTCATTTTATATGTTTTACAATCAGCTTTTGCCCACCTCACTGACGTGGTCAGTGACAGGGTCTTTACATCATAGTAACTTATGAAAAAGTGCTGAGATAGTGCTTTTCAAAAATCTTTTTTCCCATGAGAATATTACAGCCTTGCAAAGCACCTGGTCAATCACAATGTCCTTCCGAGGATGTAGCCAATTCAAGGCTCTTAGATTAGCTCGAATACAATGGATGAATGTCTCTTTAATACATTTCTTTGTCTCTCTGTTCACCAGCTGGATTCTTATCACCGGTAGTGTTCACAAGGCCATTCTCCTTGGTGGAAGCAGGAAAAAGATACACATGCAGACAGATTCATTATTTTCTAACTTTGCAAATAATTACTCACTGAAAGACATGTTCCAGCCAAGCTGGCTGCCTTCAGGGTCAAGCCTTATTCACACTGCAACTAAGCTTCAGCAATAATATGCAAGTTCATTTCTACTATTATTCTAGTAAAACAGAATTAAATGCATTACATATTATACTATTTTTCAACCTTTGCTCTTCATATAGATTTGAGCACATTTATTCCTGTCTAAAGCACACATTTCCCTAACAGTTTATAGATGTTTAAATACATATTTTTCTGACACAATGGCAGATATTAGCACAGTAACACAAATTGTTTCCTAGTTGAGCTCATATAGATGCATGTTCTTGGCAATATTTGCAACAACATAATAGAGAACGAATGGAAAGCAGTTGTTTTAAACCCACGTACCTTGCCTTATTGGGTAACTTGTGTATGTTGTATACTATGTTAAGGTATTCAGTTTGGTGTCTTTTAATGTAAGACAGTATTAACCCTTGGAGCTATAGATATTAAGTCACATCAGTTATTGTAGTTTGTGAAACGTTGTTCCTGTTTCTTGGCAGTACACCTACACAGAGTGGCTATCATACTTACACTCAACCCCTAGGCTAATGAGCAAAGCCTGCAAAACTGGATTGGAGTGATGGACTGCTATGCTAGCAGTCAGGAATAGCTTCAAAAGAAGAAAATAAATACCAGTAATCGATTCCCTTTGCATGGACATTATTATGCATTTCACAGTGATAATTACCTTTGCAAATGCTCAAGAACTGTTAATTCTCTAACAATATAGAACACATTTCTTTATGTTTCTGTTTATGTACTTGTAGCTGTAAGCATATGTATTTTTTGGTTTATCATAAATTATTCACCTTACTGGCAACTGATTTTTGATATATGCATTTAATGAATACATTGTATGTTCTTTATCATTATAGATTTTAATTGTATTGAATGTATTGGTTTGGTTTTTACCAAAGGGGATAACACTGCACTGTTTGGCATTGAGCTTGAGGCCATAGCTCTGACACCAGGCATCTGTCTTAGCGAGGCCCTTCTGTAGGATGTCCACATCATTTGGGGACTTGACTATGGGTCCTAGTTTGCAGTCATCTGCAAACTTCATTAGCCAGAGGCCTTTTGTGTTAGCCTGTACTTCAGAGAAGTAGATACCAAACAGGAGAGGTCCCAGGACGGAACCCTGTGGTACTCCATTTGTCACTGCTTTGAGGTCAGATTTGGAGTCTGCAACTTTTACAATGTGGGTTCTGTCAGTGAGCCAGTTGGCACCCCATCTTGTGACGTAGGGGTTTATACCTATTTTAGTGAGTTTAGCTATAATTCCAGAATGGGAGATGGTGTCAGAGGTGTTTTGTGCTAAGAGGTTGAGAGTTATGGTGAGAACTGAATTTGTTGAATATGTTTGGGGGCTGTATTCCCCCATTATTACCTTTGTTCAGGTGTTTTGTGCTAAGAGGTTGAGAGCTATGGTAAGAACTGAATTCATTAAATGATAGCCATTTAAGTTTCAGTCTTCCCATGGTTCAATAAACAGTTGATTTGGCATAGTAGTATGTTGCTCTGACTGTCATGCACAGAGTCCTGGGTTCAAGACCTGGCAGTGAAATGCATGGTAGTAATGCAATATTTTATTCTAGCAACTTTCCAAGATTATCCAAGCAATATTTAAAATGTGTCCCTTGTTTTTGGGCTTTGGCTTTTTCCAGATTTGTTTGCGCTGCAAAGTTGAAAGATACAGTTGAGTGTCAAGTGGATTTTACAAGGAGCATAAAGCTTCAGGGGAATATAAGTTTAGTCCTGCTTAGGCTGAGTCTGCTTGCATTGTTAATGGCACAAGAGGTAGTGTATTTGCTTTTGATGCAGAAGGCTGTGGGTTCTACTCACTGACTACTAAACACATCTGACACAGATATCCTTCAGAAGGGTCTCACAGAAACGGATAACTGGTGCCAGAGCCATGGCCTAAAGTTAAATGCCAAAAAATGCATAGTCATACCCTTCGGGAAAAACAAGGTTACCCCTAGCTACCAAATAGGTGGCAATCCACTGAGTACAGAAGAAGTTATCAGGGACCTGGGGACCCAGGTTGATAGTAGTCTGTCATTCGACACCCATGTAGCTAAAGTAGTTAGGAAGACCTTCTACATTGCCCACCTTATCATGAAGGGATTCTCATCTAGATCAAGGGAGGTCATAGTCTCCCTATACTCATCACTCATCAGACCAATGATTGAGTATAATGCCCCATTCGAATGTATCTGACCCGACACTTGCAGCAGCTGGAGAGGCCACAAAAGTTCCTCACCAAAAGGATAAAGGGTCTCAAACATCTGTCCTATGCTGCCCGACTGAAAGAACTCCAGCTCTATTCAGTCGCCACCGCTTGCTCAGAGGTGACCTTTGCCTAACATACAAGGCCATGTCAAACCCAGATTTGATGAATATGCTTCACCTCAAAAATCTAGATCCGTCAGAGCCACAAGGGCGGAGACTTAAACCTCGACACGGCTATTAATAGGGCGTGCTGGAGGGATAGATTCATCACCCAAAGACTCCTATGCTGTGGAATAAAATCCCGGTATATGTGAGGCAGAGCACCTCGCTGGCCTTGTTCAAGAGAAATCTTGACCAATGGATGGGAGATCGCAGATATACCCCAGGGATTACCTCAGTGTCACTGCTCAACAGAGGCACAGCAAAATAATGGGTATAGTTCCCCATACTAAAGGGGTGGCGTAAGCCACAAAACTATGGGCTAGGCTTGTAAATGCCCTCGGGCAGATAGCCTAGTATGAACCTATGAACCTATGAAC
The DNA here is from genome assembly GCF_019279795.1 of Protopterus annectens. Taxonomy (NCBI): domain Eukaryota; kingdom Metazoa; phylum Chordata; order Ceratodontiformes; family Protopteridae; genus Protopterus; species Protopterus annectens. The sequence continues at coordinate 185,601,753 of NC_056733.1, forward strand.
CTATGAACTCCCACATTATGTAGATACATTACTGTACTGTGTTGTACTTTTAAAGGGGGTGGATGCTGCAGTCCTGAGAATGCCCTCTTTGGCTGAGATATCTAGTAACTATAAACATGTTATCAATTTGCCATCCATTCCATATTGCACTATTACTAGCTTATCATTTTTTAATGTAAAATAGGCAATTTATTCCTCAAGGGCAATAGGCACTTTATTTGTAGATGAAACAATGAAATATAACTTTTGCTAGCAGCAATCTCTTCATTATTTAGATTTCTTTAATGTGGAATTGTTTAGATGACTTTTACTTCTGCAGAGATTGTGCATATTTACTGATACTGGAGGATTGTAGAAGTTTGAGTAGACTTTTATGATGGCAATGTTCTGAAATGGTCAGTTTTGTCATTATTGATGCATGCATTTTGTTTCATTGTGAACCGGAAAAATATTCAAAACAAATTTAAAACACCCTCTAACAACTGTACTGTATAGGAATATAATTGATTACAATCAGGAAGGTGTATCAAAGAAAACATGTATGTTTCCTGTGCAAGGGGCCTATGATTTGAAAACAGCCCAAAGTTAATCTTTGTCTGCCACTGGCCAGATGTATTTTCTTTGAATGTGGGTTTCAATGCCCTTTCAATGAATGTGAGTTTCAAGGGCAGATAAATTTTAATGCTAAGTCTGTTTTCATTGTGAGACTGCATTGCTGTGTTTAGCAGATGTCTTAGTGCTTGTGCTGTAAAATGTAAAATAAAACTTGTAAATGAAATCCAAATCATCATTGAAGTAAAGTAGTATGCACATTATAGTGTTTATGGTAAATGGGGGCAAACTCAAAGACAGCCCTGGCTAAACTATACCTCTCAACTGTCCAGATTTTTGCAGAATGAATAGATTTTTGCTTCTTATTTTTTGGTTTGTTCCTCATAAAAATGTGTGGTTTTCTGGCAAATCATTTAGGAATGAAATCACTAAATAATGACAGACATTGAGTTTCAGACTTCATACCCTTCTGAAAAATCCATGCTAAAGCAAGAGCTGTTACTCTGTCAACTGTCTAAGTTTATACAACAGCAATTTTTAGTACTGTTTGCTTGTTCCCCCAATATATTTGGCCTTGTCCAGATTTCCTGTGTTAAGAGGTTGAGAGGTACATGCAAGCAAATTGCTTTATAGAATTAGGTGTATCCAAACCTCTTAACTGTCCCTGATTTTGGCTCAAAGTGTTGCTCTCCCCCTAATTATCCCTCCACAAAATGGCAAATTTGGAAGAAATCGTGAAGGGTTTATAATTAATAAGCAATTGAATGATCAGAGTTATAGATTACTTTTAATTTCAGAAATGCATGTAGATTCTCTTATTTTGTCAGCTGCTCAAGTTAACAGTACTAATATTAAAAAAAAGTGTTCCTTCTTTACAGGTTTCCAGCTGAATTGTATGGCTATTTTATATTTTTGCATCACATTTTTGGTCTGTTTTTCATAAAATTGTGTTTTTCTGGCAAATTAGTGGCAAATCATTAAAGGCTGAAGTTAGAAAATGACAGACATTTGAGTTTCAGATTTCATACCCTTCAGAAAATTCATACTAATGCAAGACCTAGTATTATTATCTTTTTAATTATCTTTCTAAGTTTATAAGAGCAATATTTAAAATTAGGCTTAAATAGTAGGAAGTATACTTGCTGTGTTCAATTCAAGTCAGTCACAAAAGGTGACCAAATGTTCCACAAAAAGAAACGAAGCTGTAACCTACAAACCGCTTTACTTTGTGAACTCTTAATCCAATAAAAAAAGAGTCAAAATCACCATAGAGTGTTCATTCGAACCTACTCATCCACTGGGCAATAGCTTGTAGAAAAAACACGCAGCCAGCATGTAAAAATAAATCCAAGCGTCCAGTAGAAACCACGTTTATTAAAATAATTAAAACACAGGGCTGGCTTTCAGCGAATCTTCATCGGACGCTGGATTTATTTTTACATGCTGGCTGCGGTTTTTCTACAAGCTATTGCCCAGTGGATGAGTAGGTTCGAATGAACACTCTATGGTGATTTTGACTCTTTATTGGATTAAGAGTTCGCAAAGCGTTTGTAGGTTACAGCTTCGTTTCTTTTTGTGGAACATTTGGTCACCTTTTGTGACTGACTTGAATTGAACACAGCAAGTATACTTCCTACTATTTAAGCCTGTTTTTTTGTTGTATTTTATAAGTCTTGTTTATTATCAGGCTAACAGAGTGTAGTGAGCATTATTCTTTGTTTTCAATATTTAAAATTGTCCTTATTTTTGGGCCTTTCTCCCACTTCTATTTATGGTTTTGTCCAGATTTCTTGCTTTGAGGTTGAGAGGTATGACAAATGTGTCAGGGCCATCACCGTCAGCCAGAGACATTTCAAATTGTGACATACTTGTTGTACCCCACTTCCCCATGTAGTGACTCTGGATGTGTCCAAGCAAGTGAAGGAGCAATTATGCAGTGTAAGTGTACAAGTATCCCCCCATCCAAGGTAGGCACAAGTACTACAGTGGCGATTTATCTGTCCTTGATTTTGCAGAATGTTCTGGTTTTCTCTCATATTTTTATACTGTTGATTTATGCTTCTTATTCAGAAAATGCATGTTGCTGCAGTACCTGTTGGTCTGTGTTTAACTAGGAATGCTTTAATGACCATCAGGTAAGCTTGTCTGAGATTGTAAGATGTAAGTACGCTTTAATAAGCATACTGTTAAAGATATTACCAACATTGAAAGCCTTTTTGTTGTAAAAGCCTTTTTGTTATTGCCATGCAGAGAATATTTACATAACTAGATAGCGTATAAGCCTTGGGTATTGAAATGCATATGATAGTATTTGTAATAAAAACAAGATTACAGTATTTTCAGAACCTCATTACATTTGTCGGATCTTTGCAGGCTTTACACATAAACTAAACAAAATGCCAATCTATCATGTGTGGTCCATAACCTGTGCAGTAATCCTTTAAGCAATTTATCTTGAGCTTGTTTCTTGTTTGCAGTTCATTTTTTACTTTGATCATGTTTTCCCAATGAAACAAGTAGATAGTTGTTAGGCAGCAGGTCTTTTTTGGATAAGAAACATTTTTTACAAGTGTGGGTATCACAGATATTGCTACTTTCAGCATGTTACTTGGTACTTTTATAAAACTGAATATAAATTATAATTAGAACTGCAGTGCAGGAGAAGTGGTTTGAGTTGAGTGCTGCTTGTTTTTTTATACTCGATTTTGATTGGCATTCCAGTAATGTATTTAAAAAGTAATTTATTTTTTCAAGCCTCACAACCTTTTTGTTTCCTGTAGCCGATGCATTGAAATATTTTTTTTCTTCTACACTTCATTTTGTTTTGATTGGACTCTCATAATGATGGTTTGGCACCCAGGATAGCGTATTTAATTAAAGTCCCAGTTTTTGCAGTTTTCAGCATAGCTCCACCCCCTTCAAGATGGTCACGCCCCTTCTCATTGGCCCCACCCATTCCGCTGTCTCCTGCAGCCCCCCTTTGATATGAAGTCACCAGCTGCCACTGGTTGCAACCCCTCTGATTCTTGATCTGACTTCTTCATTCAGTCTTCCCTTCTTATTAACTACCCCTAAAAGATATTTGGAAACTGTTAACCTATTCCTTTATTTTCTCTTCTATCTCATTTTTCAGCTTCTTCTGATTTTCCCTGTTTGCTGCCATGACTTTTGTCTGTACTCAGTTTTTTCTTAGTTTTGCTTTCCATTTCCAATCATTTGCTGAATTTCTTGTTCAGAAGCTGCTTGTGATGCGACATCATCTGCATACAGTAACCTTGTTGGCCTACCCTTCTAACCTGCTTTCTAATAACTTCACCAACAGTATGAACCGCGGTGGAGTCATCAAGCTGAGTCCTGATGCACACTCATTCAAATTTGGAACCTTTCTGTGAGGCTTAGCGCTGTTCATACTTGTGTCATTAGTTCCTTATATGTAGCCTTCATGTTTCTGGGATTTTGAACCCTCACAGGACTACCCAAATCAGCTTTCTTGGGACCTTGTCATATGCTTTGTCCAAGTCTATGAATGCCCAGTTGGAGTCCTTCCTCATTTATAGCATCTTCTTTTCAACTATCTTGTCAATGTAAGCATTGGGTCTATTGTGCTGCATACTGATCTGAATCTGAACTGCTCATCTCTCACCTTACCTTCTATCACTTTGAATATTCATTCATCAGTCACCTTCTCCAGCACTTTCAAGCAGTGTGACAGGAGTTTGATGCCTCTGTACTGCTCACAGTGATGAATGGCCCCTTTTCTCTTGTATGCTGACAAGTGTATACTTATTCTTCTGTCATTTAGGATATGCCTTCCTCATAGCAGATGGCTGGAAAGGCTTACTCTACAGTAATCTTGGATATGCTTTCCTTTCTACTGCTATGAGTACTATCAAGAGCCATTTCTCCCCTAACCCACCCAACATCTTTATCATATCTTTATCATACTCTCTAGCCTCATCTCACCATACAATAACCTGAAACATTTACACTCTTCCAACAAACTATGGATAAATATAACCAAACCCAATAATTCTGCAGGTGACTGTCTCTTTTCCAACTCAATTGGCAAAATATGGAATAAACTTCCCTCAGAAATCCTTTCTTTGTCCTCTCTTCCGCTTTTTAAAACACAGCTAAAAATTTATCTCAACAAACACTGGCTATGCTCTTGCACTAACCCTGATCAATTCTTTTTCCACCTCCCTTACCTTTTTCTTCCACCAAACTTCCTATAATCTATGCCTGTCATTAACATGGATGTATTTCACTGTGTGCTGCAAAAAAAAAAAAAAAAAAAAAATGTGTATTTTTCCACTTTATATGATTAGTGTGTTTTCTATGTATTTGAATATTTTCATGTACTACCTCTTTTCAATTGCCCTGTCTTAAGCATTAATGATGCTGTACCTATCTTTGTCTTTGTCTTGTTCTACTGTACTTAACTTTGTGGAGCTTTTCTCCCCGGGCCTCTACTGAAAATGGACATATATCCAGCTAGACTAGCCCGGTCAACAAATGTAAAATAAATAAATAAATAAAATATCTGCTGTGACCTCATCTGAGCCTGCTGCTTTCCCTGACTTCATTTTCCTTTGTGCTGTTCTTACTTCTTCTTGGGTGGGGTCTTCTTCCTGTTTCATCATAGTTTGTGTCTGGGGCAGTACAGTTTATGTGGGATTTTCCTCATTCAGAAGCTGCTGAAAGTACAGATTCCTTTGATGTCCTGTGGACTGGTGACCAAGTTGTTGCCAACAGCTCTCATGAAGGGTGTATGATAAATGGTAATCATTTTAAATGCAGAAACCCACTGTAGTGAGCGCCATAATGCTGAGACTGAATGGCCAAGTATATATATATATATATATATATATATATATATATATATATATATATATATATATATATATATATACACTAAGTCCAAGACTGACATTTCTCAGAATATTCCCTTTTTAGTAAGCTATGGCAATCTCAGAATTCGTATAAGTACAGAAGGTGTGGTGGGGGGCTTAGCCCCCACACTGGGGAGTGCATGGGGGGGGCTTGCTCATCTGCAAAAAAATACATTTTGGGAGAAGAATGATGTTTGATATTCGCTATTATCCTGAATTTTTTCCCTATTTCTTGGCACTAAGCATTTTGAGTACAGATATTTTGACACATAACTCTGATGACTATCTTCTTTATCATTCTGTCTTTGCCTTGCAACCTGAGAAAGTTTCTTTGCACCATCTACTGAGTCATTTTCCAGAAATTTGTAGAGTGCCTCCATTGCCTTGTTTTTTGTTATTGCAGCTGCTGTCTTAGGCTCTTTATTATCCAACTAGCATTCCTTCTTAGCCTGGTCTTTCATCTCTATCTGCCACTTTTTTCTGCAATCCTTCTTTCTTTTGATAGTTCCCTGGAATTCTGCATTCCACCACCAGCTTTCCTTATGTACACTGCCTTTCTTCTTCAAATCCACCTACTTTCTCTAATTTCTGAGACAGCTGAGCCCTGAATATTTTCTTGAACTCTTGTGCTTTTTCTCCAGTCAACTTTTACGTGTGAAGCCTAGTCTGCATTGACCTTAGATCCTTCTCTAACCACTGCTTGCAGTTGATTGTGGCCACCAGTTGTTTATGTTGTGGTGTAACGTTTTCACTGCTGACTCTGTACCACAATACACTATCCTTACTAGGAGGAAGTCTACGTGAATTGCATGCTGGCCACTTTTGCGTGTGTTCTTGTGACTGTTTCTTTCTGTCTCTGAACCAAGAGTTGGCCAACATCAAGTCATTTGACAGACAGAGGTCTAGAATGGCATCTTCTTCTTTATTCATGTTTCCTACCCATGTGGACGCAGGTAGTCCTCACATACTGTTTTCTCTGTCCTGATATGAGCATTCAGCCCCCCCCCCCATATCAATAACAACCAAGGTTGTACTGCTTTATTTATCAGGTCTTAAAATTGATTCGTGAATGTAATATTTTACTCCAGAAGCTTCCTTCTTTTTCATCTCTATAGGAGAGTTATGAGGTGAAGATGACAGTGTAGATGGTCTTTCACTTCTTCTTCTTCTGTCCCCAGCACATGACACTTCCATTTTGCAAAATTCTTGATTGTTATGTCTCTAGGCAGCATCCTATTCCTTAAGAAAATGACCCACATGACCTAGTTATGTGAAAAAGAAAGGTTATGCACACAGAATAGTCACAGCAAGAAAATGACCCACATGACCTAGTTATGTGAAAAAGAAAGGTTATGTACACAGAATAGTTACAGCAAGAAAATGACCCACATTACCTAGTTATATGAATAAGAAATGTTATGTATCTAGAATAGTTATAGCAAGAAAATGATCCAAAGCACCTACCTGTGTGCACAAGAAATGTTATGTACCCAAAATAGTTATAGCAGTAACATGACCCACATCATCTAGTTATGTCAACAAGAAATGCTATTTACCCAAAGTAGTTATAGCAAAAAAATGACCCACAAAAATGGTGAACAAGAAATGTTATATACCCAGTATAGTTATAGCAAGAAAAGACCCACATCGCCTACTTATATGAATAAGAAATGTTATGTACCCAGAACACTTATAGGAAGAAAATGACCCACACCACCTAGTTATGTGAACAAGTAATTTTATGTACCCAGAATAGTTATAGCAAGAAAATGACCCACATCATCTGGTTATGTGAACAAGTAATGTTATTTACCCAGACTTGTTGTAGAAAGAAAATGGCCCACATCACCTAGTTATGTGAAGAAGAAATCTTATGCACCCAGAATAGTTATAACAGAAAATGTCCCACATCACCAAGTTATGTAAACAAGAAATGTTATGTACCCAAAATAGTTATAGCAAGAAAATGACCCACATCATCTGGTTATGTGAACAAGAAGTGTTATGTAGCCAGAGCAGTTATAGGAAGAAAATACCTCATATCACCTAGTTATGTGAGCAAGAAATGTTATGTACCTAGAACGGCTATAACGGGCAAATGACCCAGAACACATAATTATGAGAACAGGAAATAGTATACACTCAAAACAGTTATAACAAGAAAATGACCCACATCACCTATTTATGGGAACAAGAAATGTTATGTACCCAGAATAGTTATAACAAGAAATTGAACCACATCACCCAGTTATCTGAACAAAAAATGCTCTGTCCTCAGAACAGTTACAGCAAGAAAATGGCCCTCATCACATAGTTATGGGAACAAGAAATTTTAAGTACCTAGAATAGTTATCATACGAAAATGACCTGCATCTCCTAGTTATGGGAACAAGAAATTGCATGTACCTAGAATAGTTATAATAAAAAAATGACCTGGATCACCTAGTTATGTGAAGAAGAAATGTTATGTACACAGAAAAGTTATAACAAAAATTGACCTACATCACCTAGTTATGTGAACCACTGTTATGTACCCAGAATAATTATAGCAAGAACATGACCCACATCACCTGGTTATGTGAACAAGTAATATTATGTACCCAGAATAGTTATATCAAGAACATGACCCACATCACCTGGTTATGTGAACAAGTAATGTTATGTACCCAGACTTGTTGGAGAAAGAAAATGGCCCACATCACCTAGTTATGTGAACAAGAAATGTTATGTACCCAAAATAGTTATAGCAAGAAAATTACCCTCATCATCTGGTAATGTGAAAAAGAAGTGTTATGTACCCAGAACAGTTATAGGAAGAAAATGACTCACATCACCTAGTTATGTGAGCAAGAAATGTTATGTACCCAGAAAGGCTATAACAGGCAAATGACCCTGATCACATAGTTATGAGAACAAGAAATATTATACACTCAGAACAGTTATAACAAGAAAATGACCCACATCAGCTATTTATGTGAAGAAGAAATGTTATGTACCCAGAATAGCAAAAGCAAGAACATGACCCACATCACCTATTTATGTGAACAAGAAATGTTATATATCCAGAATAGTTATAACAAGAAATTGAACCACATCACCTAGTTATCTGAACAAAAAATGCATTGTCCTCAGAACAGTTTCAGCAAAAAAATGGCCCTCATCACATAGTTATGGGAACAAGAAATTTTATGTACCTAGAATAGTTATCATAAAAAAATGGCTTGTATCTTCTAGTTATGGGAACAAGAAATTTTATGTACCTAGAATAGTTATAATAAGAAAATGACCTGCATCACCTAGTTATGTGAAGAAGAAATGTTATGTACACAGAAAAGTTATAACTAAAAATGACCCACATCACCTAGTTATGTGAACAAGAAATGTTGTGGATGCAGAATAGTCATAGCAAGAAATTCACCTACATCAGTTAGTTATGTGAACAAGAAATGTTATATACTACCCAGAATAGTTATAGCAAGAAAATGTCCAACATCACCTAGTTATGTGAACCAGAAATGTTCTGTACTCAGAACAGCTATACCAAGAAAATGATCTGGTGGTCCCCTGCAATAAACAAACTCTACAACAGAAGAAAGAAACTGTTGCAAAAAATATTAAAATCCCATGATTGGAGGAACTCCATGGTCAGCCTGAGTAAGAAGCTGAGATCCCTCATAAAATCCTTCAAAGTTAGTTACAAAAACAAAATCACCACTGATTCTAAAGACAACCACAAAGCATTCTATAGTTATGTCAAGAATCTCAATGGCAACACTCAGATCTGCTCTGAGTTACAACACAGTTGCACTAAATATACAGAACCAACTGATATTGCCAACATCCTGTCATATAGGTTCAGTGTTAACTTTACCCCTCTCTCACCCCCTAAAGGGCCCATCTCTATACCAGAAGAATGCAAAGTTCCTGTAATCATGGCTGCACAGGTAAAAACACACTCTCCAAAGCCAAGAACACAACATCCATGGGACCTGACAACATCCCAGGATGCATTCTACATGAACTACAGAACGAACTGGCACCCCACCTAAGTACCATGTTCAGTCATAGCCTCACCTCAGGCTTTGTGCCCACTGAATGGCGCACAGCAACAGTTAGCCCACTCCACAAAGAGGGAGCCACCACGGATCCTGGGAACTACTGCCCCATTAGCCTGACGAGCCTGGTCTGCAAGGCTATGGAATGTATCATCATGGAACTTATAAACAATGACATTGGTAATCTCCAAACTCTGGACCTTATCCAGTTCGGATTTGTAAAAGGCAGATCATGTCTCCTAAACCTGATAGATTTCTTTGAAGTGATCACCAAAGCCGTAGATGAGGGTAAGGTGGTTCACAGAGCCTATCTAGATCTCGCCAAGGCTTTTGACACCATCCTCTACTCTGGAATTATAGATAAAGTCACTAAACTAAGTATAAATCCCTATGTCACAAGATGGGTTGCCAACTGGCTCACTGACAGAACCCACACTGTGAAAATAGCAGACTCTAAATCCAACTTCAGACTAGTGACAAGTGGAGTACCACAGGGTTCAGTCCTGGGTCCTCTCCTGTTTGGTATCTACTTCTCTGAAGTACAGGCTAACCCAGAAGGTCTTTGGCTAACAAAGTTCACAGATCACTGCAAACTAGCAGCCATAATCAAAACTTCTAACGATATGGACATTCTACAAAAGAGCCTTACTGAGACAGATGCCTGGTGTCAAAGCCATGGCCTCAAGCTCAATGCCAAAAAGTGCATTGTCATCCCTTTTGGTAAATACTCTGTGCCTATGAGCTACCACATAGGTGGTAGTCTACTTAACACCGAAAGTGTGATAAGAGACCTTGGGACACAGGTGGACAGTAGTCTCTCCTTTGATAATCACATTGCCACAGTAGTCAGGAAATCCTTCTATGTGGCACACCTCATCACAAAAGGTTTCTCATCAAGGAAAAAAGAGGTCATTGTTCCCCTATACTCATCACTCATTAGACCCATTATAGAGTACAATGTCCCTTTTGTATGTACCTTGCAAGACATCTACAATAACTGGAAAGGCCGCAGAAATACCTCACAAAGAGGATTACCAGCCTCAAACAGATGCCCTATGCAGACCATCTTAAAAAACTCCAGCTTTACTCTGTAACATATTGCCTACTCAGAGGTGATCTCTGCCTAACATGCAAAGCTATGTCAAGCCCAGAGCTCTTGGACATGCTCCAGTTAAAGAAATCCCAATTCCTCCGAGCTACACGCTTTAGGGACCTAATCCTTGTCACCAAAATAAAAAGAACATGCCGGAAGGATAGATTCCTGTCCCAGAAACTTCCCATACTCTGGAACTAACTACCTATCTATATCAAACAAAGCTCCTCACATCAAGAAAAATCTTGATGATTGGATGAGAGATAGGAAATTCATCCCGGGGATCACTTCTGTGGCTCTGCTTGACAGGGGCACAGGAAAATGATTTTCTTGGGTGGCAAAAGCCAGGGTACCATTTGGCTAGGCTTATATAGGCCCTAGGACCAGTAGCCTAGTACTTACCTATGGACCTATGACCCATATCACATAGTTATGTAAACTAGAAATATTATGTACCCATAATAGTTAGAACAAGAAAATGACCCAAATCACCTAGTTATGTAAACAAGGAAGGTTTTGTTTGTGGAATAGTTAGAGCAAGAAAATGACCCACATCACCTGGTTATGTAAACAAGTAATGTTATATACCCAGACTTGTTGTAGAAAGAAAATGACCCACATCACCTAGCTACGTGAAGAGGAAATCTTATGTACCCAGAATAGTTATAATGGAAAATGGCCCACATCACCTAGTTATGTGAACAAGAAATGTTATGTACCCAAAATAGTTATAGCAAGAAAATGACCCACATCATCTGGTTATGTGAACAAGAAGTGTTATGTACCCAGAACAGTTATAGCAAGAAAATGACTTATATCACCTAGTTATGTGAGCAAGAAATGTTATGTACACAGAACAGCTATAACAGGCAAATGACCCAGATCACATAGTTATGAGAACAAGAAATAGTATACACTCAGAACAGTTATAACAAGAAAATGACCCACATCACCTATTTATGTGAACAAGAAATGTTATGTACCCAGAATAGTTATAGCAAGAAAATGACCCACACGACCTAGTTATGTGAACAAGAAATGCTCTTTCCTACGAACAATTACAGCAAGATAATAGCCCTCATCACATAGTTATGGGAACAAGAAATGTTATGTACCTAGAATAGTTATCAAAAGAAAATGACTTGCATCTCCTAGTTATGGGAACAAGAAATTGTATGTACCTAGAATAGTTATAATAAGAAAATGACCTGCATCGCCTAGTCATGTGAAGAAGAAATGTTATGTACACAGAAAAGTTATAACTAAAAATGACCCACATCACCTAGTTATGTGAACTAGAAATATTATGTACCCAGAATAGTTAGAGCAAGAAAATGACCCACATCACCTGGTTATGTGAACAAGTAATGTTATGTACCCAGACTTGTTGTAGAATGAAAATGGCCCACATCATCTAGTTATGTGAAGAAGAAATCTTATGCACCCAGAATAGTTATAACAGAAAATGACCCACATCACCTAGTACGTGAGCAAGACATTTTATCTACCCAAAATGTTATAGCAAGAAAATGATCCGCATCACCAAGTTAACTGAACAAGAAATGTTATGTACCCAAAATAGTTATAGCAAGAAATTGACCCACATCTCCTGGTTATGTGAACAAGAACTGTTATGTATCCAAAATAGTTATAGCAAGAAAATGACCCACATCTCCTGGTTATGTGAACAAGAATTGTTATGTACCCAAAATAGTTATAGGAAGAAAATGATCCGCATCACCAAGTTAACTGAACAAGAAATGTTATGTACCCAAAATAGTTATAGCAAGAAATTGACCCACATCTCCTGGTTATGTGAACAAGAACTGTTATGTATCCAAAATAATTATAGCAAGAAAATGACCCACATCTCCTGGTTATGTGAACAAGAACTGTTATGTATCCAAAATAGTTATAGCAAGAAAATGACCCACATCTCCTGGTTATGTGAACAAGAATTGTTATGTACCCAAAATAGTTATAGGAAGAAAATGACCCACATCTACGGGTTATGTGAATAAGAATTGTTATGTACCCAAAATAGTTATAGCAAGAAATTGGCCCACATCTCCCGGTTATGTGAACAAGAATTGTTATGTATCCAAAATAGTTATAGGAAGAAAATGACTCACGAGTGGCCCCTTTAATTCTCGTTTTTTTTTTTTTCAAATTTATTTTTTGAAAGTTGTCGCTGACATCATCACATGCAGGGCATGATGGACTGCCTGAAGATGCTCTCATCTTTAAAGGATGCAGGAGACCACCCTCATGGTGGTACTGCCATCTGGTTTGGAGGCCTTGTGAAGGCAGTACAGTGCAAGCTGGCGTGGAAAAGTGGATACTAAAACACTTCAATGCTGAAGCAGTAATGTGTGATATGTTGTGCTCTCTATGTGTGTGTGTTGCAGTTCTGGCAGCCCAAAATTAATGAAAAAGACACCAGCATAATGCAATGGAACTCTGTACCTTAAGAGCTTGTATCACAACAATAAGATATAAGGAGTGCTGAGTGCTAATACTCACAGATGGATTTGGTGAGTGCTGTGAATGGCTTTGAGTACTTTTCAGATATATTGGAACTGGAAAGCAGGAAAGGATATTTAAATTTTTAAGAATTTATACCAACTATAATATAAGCCCACCCTAATGTATTTGAATTCCATACAGGTGCAAAATTTCCCTTAAAATTAGTTGAAAATTATGAGAGGGGAAAGTGGTATAAACTCGTCATTGTTTACCACCTCAATGTCTGAAATGTCCCCTTCTTACAAGTATATTACAATCACAGGAAAGCATTCTAATATCTCTGTGAAACATTTATTTGTTTGATTGTTTATTTGTTCATTGAAAGTAGTGAACAGGTCAGTCCAGCTAGGCATGATTCTTTTCAGTTGAAGCTCTGGGATTAAAACCTTCAAAACTATAAACTGCATGCATTGTAAAGTTAAACCAAAGCAAATTACAGATATATGTGTAATACTTAATTTTATTTTTATAAAAGAAAATTGGATTTTACTTTTATACAAGTTCAGATTTTAATATAAATAAAAGAGCTTTGTTCTGGTTATAGTTTGTTTTATTTAATATTAGTGTAGAAGCATTTTATTTTTATAAAATAAAATTGTATTTTAGTTTTGCACAAGTTCAAAGTTTGATACAAGTTCAAATATTAATATAAACAGAACACTATTGTTCTGTTCATTTTGTGTTTCATATTTTGTATGTTCTTCAGTTTGCATTTAAAATTTAGTATTCTACAATTCAATTTTAGTGGGTGGGGTTACACAATTATGTATGCAATTTTTTTGTTAATCTGAGCACAGATTTTTGGCCAGTTGTACCTATTTTTCATGGGCCATTGTCCAGATTTTTTATGATTCCATGTTGAGAGAAATGACCCAGAATAGTTATAGCAAGAACATGTCCCATATAACCTGGTTATGTGAACTTTTAGTTATGTACTCACCATAACTTCAGATGTTTGGGATCCATCTCGCCTACATTCTGACTGATGGGTTCGGAGCCGATCCCTCGGCTCCGACTCGGCACGCTTATGCCAAAGAGCGAAGTCTCTTATTGGCTGAGCTTACTATATCCCAGGATGCACCACTACCAGTCCCCCAGATCTAGTTTGTCCGCATACATGCACACATGCACGCTCTGCTTATATAACATCGTCAGATGAAACAAGATAAAACAGTAGAACTCAAAACCGTTCAATCTCTTCTGATCTCCAAGGCAGGGGGAAGGAGGGTGGGTATTAGGAATGTAGGCGAGATGGATCCCAAACATCTGAAGTTATGGTGAGTACATAACTAAAAGATGTTATGTGATCCTATCTCACCTACATTCTGACTGATGGGACAGTGTCCCTAGCACCTGAATCCTGGGTGGCTCACTGGAAAACACTCCTGAGTACCGTGGAACCAAATGATGCTCGCCCTTTAGATGCCACATCCAATTTATAGTGGGAAATGAAAGTGTGCGGATTGGACCAAGTAGCTGCAGCACAAATCTCTGAGATAGCAAGCTTGGAATGAAAAGCTATAGAAGTCGCCATAGCTCTGGTAGAGTGAGCTTTGATAGATGTTGTAAGTTGCTTATTCGAAGAAGAATAAGCCTGAGTTATACAATCTCTAATCCATTTGGAGATAGTAGCTTTTGTGATGGTTTTGCCCAATTTATTGTCTGAAAAGGACACAAACAATTGGTCTGACTTACGAATTTGTTGAGTCCTGTCTAAATAGAAGCGCAATTGCCTGTGAACATCCAATTTATGGAGAGTGTATTCTGCTTCATTGGAGAATTTTGGAAAGAAAACTGGTAGCTCTAGGGATTGTTGGAGACAGAAATTAGAACAGACCTTTGGAACAAAGGATGGATTAGGCCTAAGTGATACTCTATCCTTGTGAAAAATCAAGTACGGTGGTCTAATAGACAGGGCTTGAAGCTCTGAAACTCTTCTTGCAGAAGTAATTGCAACTAAGAAGGCCGTTTTCCAAGACAGATATTTTAACTCACATGTAGCAGCCGGTTCAAAAGGGGAAGATGTTAATGCACGAAGCACCAAATCAAGATCCCACGGAGGCGCAGGATGAAAAACTGGGGGTCTTAACAGACCCGCACCTTTAATGAAAGTTTTGCATAGTCTGCTGCTCATCAATGGAGGATCCATGGACTCGTGGAATTTAGAGATAGCCGCTAGTTGGACTTTAATAGTAGAGACAGAAGATCCTTGATTAAATAGGGATGTTAAGAATTTCAAAACCTCTGGGATAGGAGCAGTGATAGGGTCTGAACCCCTGAGTTGAGCCCAGATAGCAAACCTCTTCCACTTACTGAGGTACAATTTCTTAATTGTGGGTTTGTGGGCCGAAGATAAAATGTAAATGACTTCCGGATCTAATGTGTGACTTCTGACTAAAGTCGGAAGTGGAGGAGCCAAGCTGTCAACTTCAAGGAGTGAAGGGACTGATGCTGTCGTCCCGACTGATGAATTAACAGATCCGGAATCAGGTCTAAAGTCCACGGATCGTCCACCGCATGTTTCTTCAGGTAAGGAAACCATACCTGACGAGGCCAGTATGGGGCAATCAGTATCATTGCGGACCCCAATTGAGAAGCTTTTTGAATGACTTTGGAGAGAAGTGGGATCGGAGGAAAGGCATAAAGTAGCCCTGTTGGCCAAGGTTGTGCTAGAGCATCCATAGCTACTTCTCCCTGATGTGGAGTCAAGGAGAAGAACCTTTTGCACTTCGTGTTTAGTGGGGTTGCAAATAGGTCGCAGCAAGGCGTCCCCCATCTCCGGAAAACCTGAGCTGCTACTGTTTCGTTTAGGGACCACTCGTGAGGAGAGAGAATTGTCCTGCTCAATTTGTATGCCAATATATTTGATTTCCCCGGAATGTGGGTCGCTACCAAGAAACGGTTGGTAGCTACAGCCCATTCCCACACCCTCATGGCCTCTCTGCAAAGGGGGTAAGATCTGGTCCCTCCTTGTTTGTTTAGATACCAGACCACCGACATGTTGTCTGTGTGGATGGCGATGATGCCCTGAGGCAGAAACTTATGTAAGGCCTGTAGGGACAGAAGTACAGCCCTCATCTCCAACACATTGATGTGGAGAAGAGCTTCGTCTGGAAGCCAGGAGCCCTGAACTAACCTGCCCAGACAATGCCCCCCCCACCCTATCTGGGAGGCATCTGTCGTCAGGGTAACCACTGGTGAGGGAATAACAAAGGGGCTTCCTTGATTTAGATTGGATGTCTGAAGCCACCAGCGAAGGTCCCGTTTGCATGTTTCTGTAATCATGATGGGATGATTGAGGGGGAGGTCCTGAAAGGACCATTGAGTTGACAATAGCCACTGAAGAATTCTCATGTGCAATCTTGCCAGAGGAACTAGAAGAACCGTGGCAGACATTGAACCTAAAACTTGTAGGACCATCCTGGCTGGGGCTTTGGATCTTGAAATCAGAGCTTGAACTTGGCCCTGTAAAGTTTGGATCCTTTCGGTAGGAAGAAAACGCAGCATCAATTTTGAGTCTATCTCTGCTCCTATAAACCTTATGCGTTGAGAGGGCAGCAAGACAGACTTTGACCAATTGAATGTAATCCCCAGGGTAGCACCCAGGGAGATGGTGGCTTTGAGGTTGTCCATTAGTAGATGCCTGGTGGTGGCAGTCAGGAGCCAGTCGTCCAGATAGGGAAACACTTGGAATCCAAGACTCCTCAGGTGAGCAGTCACTACTGCCAAACACTTGGTGAACACCCTGGGGGCTGTGGTGAGACCAAAGGGCAGTGCACAAAATTGGAAATGACTGACTCCCAGGCTGAAGCGCAGATACCTCCTGGACGCCTGATGTATCGGTATGTGATAATAGGCGTCCTTGAGGTCTATGGAGCACATCCAAACATCCTTTTCCAACAATGGGAGAATGGATTGTAACGTGACCATTCGGAATTTGGATTTCGTGATGGATTGGTTCAGTCTGCTGAGATCCAATATTGGTCTCAGGTCCCCTGTCTTTTTTGGCACTAAAAAGAACCTGGAGTAATTTCCGGATCCGATCTGGTCTGTGGGAACCGGTTGGATGACTCCTTTTTCTAGCAGCTTTAAAGCTTCTGCGGCTGCAATTTCCCTTTGACTGGGTGGTGGGTCTGGGATTTTTTTGGACGGTGGGGGTGAACATGTGAATGGGATGGTGTAACCTCCGGCAATGATCCGAAGCACCCATCTGTCCTGAGTGATTGACTCCCAGGCTTTTAGGTGCTTGGCAAAACGGCACCCGACTGGCTCCGGAGCAGCACAGCCGGGCAATCCCTCATGATGTGTGGGAGGCTGAAGAGCCACGAAAGGACTCGCAGTCTCCAGAATTGCGGGGCCCTCTGCCGTCTCTGGGACGGCGTCTCCCAGAAAAATTTCCCCATCCTCTGCCTCTGGAAGGGGAATCTTCCTGCTGTTGAGGAAAAAACTTACGTGATTTACGGAACCACATCTTCCCCCCTCCTTTAGCCTTGGGATAAGGCCGAAAGGGAGTGGAATAACAGGCACCTACGGCAGATAAAGTTTTTCCCTCTTGCTCACAGCGGGTAAGGGTGTCTTTAACCTTAGGTCCAAACAAAGAGGACCCATCAAAGGGAGCGTCGTGAAGGAAGACTTGAAGGCCTCCGCAAACTGACACAAGCGGAGCCAGGCTTGTCTCCGTAGAGCCATGCCTGTGCCTGCCGCTCTACCCGCCCCTTCGGCCGCATAGGAAATGAGCCTCATGGACGAGTTAGAAATTGACGTAAGGATAGCCAACTGAGAGCTAACCGACTGGGCTAGCTGCTCAGGTAGGTTACCCGAGAGGGAATCTGACAGCTCCTTGACCAGATCCCTCTGAAGCCTGGTAAAATGTGCCAAATAATTCAGAGACCTTAAAGTAAAGGCCGCTGAAGTCAGGGTGCGCTTCCCGTACCTGTCCATGCTCCTAGACTCCTTATTAGGAGGATGGACGGACGTTGAAGCCTCTGCCATGTCCTGTTGTGTAGCAGATGCCACCACCATGGCATCTACAGCCACGCCTTTAGTGAGGAATTCCTTCTCGGGTGGGGCAGACAAAAATTTATTAGGACGAGAAGGGACTGGTTCCACGGTATCTGGATATTCCCACGCCCTTCGACAAACTAAATCCAGGAGCTCGTTGAAGGGCGGAGACACCCAGGAGGCGGAGGGCTGAGCCCCAAAGGCCTTGAGGAGCACTGACTCATCAGCAGAGGGGGGTTTGGATATCCAGCCGCCTCGTTGTTTGAGGATCTCTAAGATGTCTGCAAATGAGACATCATCCGAGGACGACTTCGGGGACCCCTCCGCATCATCAAGGTCAGTGTCCGATGTAATAGACTCGGGGGAGTCCACGTGCTTCCTCTTGCACGATCTCTTCCTTGGGGGTTCCTCTGAAGACAACTCTGAAGAACCCTCAGGAGGAGGGGAACCCCCAATGGGGGTAACCTCAGGCCCAGGGGCTCCGCTGCCTACGGACAGGGGAACTGCCAAAGACCCAGTCTCCACGCCCAGGGAAGGTGCCGGTAAAGCCGGAGAGATGGCCGAAGACTTGGCCAAGGCACTCCTCATAGCTCTGAAAGCCGGACCCCCAGAATCCTGGGAGTGTCCGGTCCCCGGAGCCATGATAGCCGACGGAAGTCCCGCGGCCGAAGCACCGAGAGGGAGGCTCGGAACCGATAGCATAGGTCCCGAAACATCACCCCCGGGTCCAGCCGAAGAAGTCCGTGTACCAAACTCGGACCCGAAGGCCCGGGTTGGAGTAAGGGTCGGAGCCGACCCTAAAATCTCCACCGGCTCCAACAGCACCTGCTCCGACGGAGCCGAAGCGGTCGGAGGAGGAATAGCAATGGGATGGGCATGGGCTATCGGCTCTGAAGCCAACTGGGTCGGAGCCGAAACAAATTTTTGAAAGACTGGGGACTGGAACAGTCTTTGGAGCACCCTGTCTATATCTGAATCCGACATCCTCGATGACCGAGAGGATACTGAACGGGTTCGAGATGGCCTCTCCAATGGCCCCAAAGGGCTAGGGGACCGGCTCCGAGGCGACCCGATAACTATCGGCGCCGAAGGAATACCCACACTAGTTTCCATCGGTGCCGAGGAGGACTTCGGCGCCGAGGAGGAAGTGTCTGAGCGGGCAACCTTTGTCGGCTCCGAGACCAGTGGAGCTGACGAAGGTGACCCGCCTCTCGATGCCCCAGCCATCGGCTCCGAAGCCAGAGGAGTGGAGACTGGTGGCATCGAGGCAGACCGTTCCGCCCTCGGCTCCGAAGTCCTTGGAGCCGAAGGAGAAGCCTGCCTATGCCTTTTGGCGGTCGGATCCGACGGACTGGTCGGAGCCGACGCCCTTTTCTTTTTAGCTGGAGAAGGAGAGGATGCCAAAGCTTCTTCAAAGGAAGGTTTTATTAAACCCTTAAGAATGAGTTTATTTTTCCTCTCCTGGAGGACCCTTGAGGAAAAAGCATGACACACACTGCATGACTCTTGTAAATGTTTTGCACCCAAACAATACACACAGAGAGAGTGATCGTCTGTGATAGACATCTTGAAATTACATTTGGTGCATTTTTTAAAGCCCGAAGGCCTAGGATTCTGAGACATTATAGCCAAAAAACAGTAATCCCTGACAGAAAAAACAACACTATCCAGTTGACTTTCTGATTTACTGACACTACCTAATAATCGGTTTACAGCTGCCGATTAGGTAAAGAATCCGAAACAAGTAACTGAAGGGTACTTTGAAACCCTCTAAGGTTTAAGGGGGTTGACTGACCGGGAAGGCCCTAAGATGAATGAGGCCTAAAATCAAACTCAACGCCCAATCACACAACAAAGTTTCTCACAAAACTCCAAACACACACAGAAGTGAAGAATAGCCATTAAAACAGCTTTTTATGACAAGAACAGCAAAATTCTGACAGAAAAAAGTTAGTAAAAATACTACTCAGCTCAGCCAGCTCGAGACCACGTCTTCGCAAGTTAGCGGCAAACGAGATCTGGGGGACTGGTAGTGGTGCATCCTGGGATATAGTAAGCTCAGCCAATAAGAGACTTCGCTCTTTGGCATAAGCGTGCCGAGTCGGAGCCGAGGGATCGGCTCCGAACCCATCAGTCAGAATGTAGGCGAGATAGGATCACATAACATCAAGAAATATTATGTACTCAGAATAGTTATAGGAAGAAAATGACCCACACCACCTAGTTATGTGAGCAAGAAATGTTATTTACCCAGAATAGCTGCAGCAAGAAAACGACCCACACCACCTAGTTATGTGAACAAGAAATGTTATGTACCCAGAATAGTTATAACAAGAATATGACCCACGTCATCTCGTTATGTGAACAAGAAATGTTATTTATCCAGAATAGATATAGCAAGAAAATGTTATGTACCCAGAATAGTTATAGCAGTTATATTTATAGCAGGAAAATAACATAGATCACATAATTATGTAAAAAAGAAATATTGTGTACCCAGAATATTTATAGCAAGAAAATGACCCACATCACCTTATTATGTGAACAAGTAATGTTATGTACCCAGACTTGTTGTAGAAAGAAAATGACCCACATCACCTAGTTATGTGAACAAGAAATGTTATATACATTTTAGTTATAGCAAGAAAGTGACCCAAATCACCTGGTTATGTAAACAAGGAAGGTTTTGTACATTGGATAGTTATAGCAAGAAAATGACCCACATCACTTGGTTATGTGAACATGTAATGTTATGTCCCCAGACTTGTAGAAAGAAAATTACCCACATCACCTGGTTATGTGAAGAAGAAATGTTATGTACACAAAATTGTTATAACAAAAAAATGACCCACATCACCTAGTTATGTGAAGCAGAAATGTTATGTACCCAGAATAGTTATAGCATAAATTGACCCACATCACTTAGTTATATGAACAAGAAATATTATGTACCCAGAATAGTTATAACAAGAAAATTACCCCCATCACCTAGTTATGTGAACAAGAAATCTTCTGTCCTCAGAACAGGTATAGCAAGAAAATGACCCATATCACCTAGTTATGTGAACAAAAAAATGTTATGTACCCACAAGAGTTATAATACAAAAATGACCCACATCACCTAGTTATGTGATGAAGAAATGTTATGTACTAGGAATAGTTATAACAAATAAATGACACACATCACCTAGTTTATTTATTTTTATTTTACATGTGTTTATTGGGAAAGTCTGACTGGGCAATAATTATCCATTTTCAGTGTAGGCCTGGGGAGAAAAGCTCCACATAGTACATCATGTTACAAAAATATTCAGATACAGAAAGCATGTAACATAGTAACAAAAATGAGCTAGTTTGTAAATTTCTGCACAGAAGTATTCATGTAGTCCTTTTGCGGAACATTTAAACAATAGTAAAGAAAAACAAGCTAGTTTCTAAGGCTTTGTACAATTATATTCAGTGCAGACATTTTGTACAACATACTGTGATGCCCCTGCACTGGCCCAGTAATCAAGGAGCCTCAATCCTCACCACTCGTACCAGCGAGGGACATACAGATTGGGAGGATGACAAGTACACACACAGTAAAATACAATTTCCCTTAAGAGCACGCAGAGATCACAGTCAGTCTGTGTCTGGTTTCTCCCTCTTTCTCCAGATCTCCAGTAAAACTCCCCACTGGCACAGCTGTAGGGTTAAGATCTCAGCTGAGTGGCCAAGCTAAGACCTCCACTACCTTCTCTTTCCAACCAGTGCTTCTTGTCCCTACCCAAGTAGCTGACACACACACACACTTTGAGATTTGATTGATATACAGACACACACACACAGGCACACACACACACACACACACACACACACACACACACACACACACACACACACACACACACACACACACACACACCTGGGAAAGGCTGGCACAGGTTTACTAACTATGCCCCTTCTGCCCAGACTATAAGGTAGTGCCAGCTGCCACTAGCCACCCTTACTTATCACCTACTATAAGGCCCTTAGCAAAGGGTTTCCAATCCTACTGTGTAATGTTACTATTATCCAAATGGTAAGTGTGACCAATACTTTCGAGGCTATTTAGGAGTGACCTGTACAGTCTCACCAAATACATATGCAAGTGCTCTAAGAGCTTAAATATCTCTAAACCAACCAGCCACAATTAAAAGGTTTAAATATATTTAGTAATACATAATACAAGAACAAGACAATACTCAAGCAACACAGTAACTACAGAGTTCAGAATAGCAGGAAATATTTTAAAACAACATTGCAGGACAGTCTCAAACAAATACAGAAAACATCTAAACTAATCTTTACTGTATTCCTAGCTATATCTAAGAGATACTATGCCCTAAATAACTTACTTACAGAGCAAGGCAAATGCAGATGATGAGTGGATGTTCTTGCTAGGTCAAAGAGAAGGCATAAAATGCACAGACTTTCTCTGAGAGAGTTCTTAAATTAATATCACATATTACTGCTGGGTTAGCCTGGATGACATCACTCTTTGTCACCTGCCTTCAGTACCCAGGCTAACAGATAACAACAGAGTTTTATCATTTCTTTGTGAGAAGTACATATCTCTCAGATGTGCAGCTGCTAGGCAGCAATAAAGCACGTTACATTTTAAACCTAGCAATTAAAATTACTTTCAAGACAAAAGAAAAACTTCTAGCTCCAGAAAGTGTGTCTGCTTGCTACACTGAAACACAATCGTAAAACACTTTGATTCCAACTTATTTTTGTGAAGTTTTGTAAGTTAAACTCTGTATGTTCCAGCTTCTACTATTAAAACATACATTTGCACAGATACATAGTTTATATACATTTCTGTTCTTTTCCAGTAGGGTACACTGTGGTTACATTCTTAAAGCTCAGTACATAACATGCAGTTCTCTTACATTTGTAAGGCAAGCATATGAATCATATTACTATTCACAAATAACATGATTATTTACAAAATTCCAGATAGGTGGGCTGACAGTGTCACATTTCTATATAAATCATTTTAATACTTTCAAGTGACATATAATTATTTACAAAATTCCAGATATCTGGATTGACAGTATTTCCCTACCATAAGATTAAAATACAGGTTGAAACATCAAAAATGTTGGTACAAGAGTTTTTTTTTTTCTTTTTGTAGAGCACCACTTGTAGTTGCCTTTGAAAAATGACTGGATATTTCTACTTTCTTCATTGATGTTGTTTAACAGATGGAAGCATTTATGTAAATAGTGTACATAGTTTGTAGTATGGGTGTTACTAGTTTAATTTGGGTATTATTTGTATCTTTTTTTCTTTGCTGTATAAAAAAAATTTGATAAAATAATAAAGATTTATTATTGAAAAAAAAAAAGAAAAATGACTGGATATTTGTTAGGTAAGCCAGGGTCTTGACAGTTACATATCCACGAATTGGACAGATGGGACTTCAGCTGATTTTTGAAGTTGTTTATTATTTTGCATTCTGATTCCATTAGGAAGGGAATTCCAGATTTTGGCAACTACCCTTGAGTATAGGGAGTTGCCAGACAAATATTTGCTTTTGGATATTTCAACTAGCATTTTATTCGTGGATCTTAACTGGCGGTTGTTTTTGTAGAGATTGAGTAGGCCTTCTAGAGATGATACTTTATTGGGATGGTGTAATATTTGATGCGTCATGGTAAGTTGATTAAAGTTCGATAGATTAGGTAGTTCTTGTTTAAAGGCTAGACAGTGATGGGATCAATATGATGAGTTGGTGGAAAATGTTGCTATCTTGTAGCAAGTGATTAATTTGTTTAGGTCACCTTTATTTAGGTTGGTTAGAACAGGGGATGCATATAGGAATGTGGAAAGTAGATGAGTTCTGGCTGTGATGGATTTACTGTTAGTGGTGAGGTAATTTTTATACTAGTAAAGGGTGCTGAGTTTTTTGTGAACTTTAGTTATGGTCTGGGCTATATGTTTATCAAATTTAAGATTTTGATCAATGATTATTCCAAGGAGTTTGGTTTGAGGTACTAGGGTGATGAGGGTATCATCTTCTGAGAATATTTGGAAAGGGGGGATGAGATCAGTAGCCTTTGAAGGGTGGAATAGCATAAGTTGGGTTTCTTGGGGATTTAGAATAAGGTGAGACAGCCAGATCTCTATGGAGGTGAAGGATTCTTTTTTTTTTCCTTGAAGAGTTTGGAGAGATGAAGCTGCACAAATTAGTGTGGCATCATCAGTGTATTGTACCAGGTTTGTGTGAAGAGTGGCTGTGTGTAGGCTGTTTGTAAATAAGGTGAAAAGCAGGAGTCCAACAATAGACCCCTGTGGTATGTGTAGTGTGACTGGGAGGAGTGATGATAGGGAGTCCATCCATTTTACAGCCTGTTGGCATTTGGAAAGGTAGTCTTTAAACCAGAGCAAGTTGGAGTGATCAAGATTGAACTCAGAGAGGATGGTGAGAAGTTCATTATGAGAAAACATATCAAATGCTTTAGACAGTTGACACTAGATTACCTAGGTTGCATTGCTGATTCACAAAATTGGTAAAACTGATGAAAGCGGTGGTGGTGTTATGGTACAGGTGAAATCCTTGTTGTGTTTTGGCAAGCAGGTTATTGCCTAAGAGGTAGTTTAGTATCTGGGAGTGAATGCATTTTTCCAGTATTTTAGACAATGGGGAGAGTATGACTACTGGTTGGTACTTAGATAATTTGATTGAGGTACCACATTTATGTAATGGAATTATGTGGGAAATTTTCCAGAGAGAAGGTACTAATTGCTCGGCAATGGATCTGTTGATTAGAACAGAGACAGGGTATGCTATGGCTTTGGCAGTGATCCATAAGTATTCAGCTAGGAGTTTGTCTGCTGCGAGGGTAATTGGTTTTAGTTTGGACAGGTGTTTATAAATGAGACAGGATGGGATTGGTTTGAGTGAAAAGAGGTTCTGGTTGTTTGGGAGGTTATGTAGATCTGAGAGGTTAGTGGGGGAGGAAAGGATTTGTTAATTTAAGAATTGACTTGGAGAAGTAATCATTGAACTGAGTTGAGTTACTATGTTGTTGGGGGTGTCATTTGTGTTTGGGGAGGGGTACTAGTTTTACTTAGTTGCAGAAGTTTGTTTATGGCTGCCCAGAATTTCTGCGGGTTTGAGTTGTATTTAGCTTGGGTATCAGAATAGTGAGCTTTTTATCATTCCTTATTTGTTTCTTTGCTTTATTTCTTAGTTCAAGGAATAATTGTCTGTTTGAACTAGTTTTATTATTACACCAGGTGTCTCAGGCCTTGTCTCTTTCGTTTATAAACAGGCGAGTGGATTTGGTGAGCAAGGGAGCGTAGTTAGATTTGGTTCTAATGATTCTTGGAGAGGCTAGTTGATTAAGTATGCCTAGAAATGTAGAGCTGAGGTGGTCAAATGCCAAGTCCAGGGGGAGGTGGGTGAATAGGGACCAATGGCAGGGATTTTAAGCTGATATAAAATCTTCTGATTTGAAATTTTTTGTGTTGCATATTTGATGAAGGGATTTTTTTTTCTAGCTTTAATATGTTGTCTTAGTAAAAAGGTGGGGAGATGATCACTTACTGTGTTGGGTAGAGTATGGAAGTGTTGGGTAGACAAAGGATGGGTAGTGAGGATCCAGGCAAGTATGGACGTTTGCTTGTAGATTTATCTATACAGGTGGGTGTTTGTATTAATATGTTTGCAGGGTAGGAGTGAGTTAAAGGAGGACCGGTCTAAGTTAAAGTCCCCTAGGATGAATGTTTTGATTGGCTGCCCAATGTAATATGGCCTCAAGTGTATTAGCATTGTCCCCTGGAGGTCTATATTACCATATCGAATGTTAACAATCTCGAACGCTCATATGAGTGAAAATGCAGGTAAACAAACTTGTCTTTTTGGGGTCACGGTACATTGAGGACTGAAATATCTGCTCTTTTCTCACCGTAGTGCGACCTCTGAGTTGGAATATATATTTAGCAAGTTGTTTACCTGCGTTTTCGCTCATATGAGCATTCGAGATTGTTACCATTTGATATGGTTATATATATATATATATATATATATATATATATATATATATATATATATATATATATTCACTTCAGAAGCTCGAATTAACAAAATCTCGAACTGCAAATAACCGAAACCAAAAGATCGAGTTTCGGAAACTTATATGAACAAGTAATGTTATATACCCAGAATAGTTATAGTAAGAAAATGACCCAAATCACCTGGTTATGTGAACAAGTACTGTTATGTACCTAGAATAGTTATAGCAAAAACATGACCCACTTCACCTAGCTATGTGAACAACAAATGTTATTTATCCAGAATACTTATAGGAGGAAAACGACCCACATGACCCGGTTATGTGAACAAGAAATGTTATGTACAGAATAGTTACAGCAAGGAAATTACCAGAATCACCTGGTTATGTAAACAAGGAAGGTTTTGTACATGGAATAGACATAGCAAGAAAATGACCCACATCACTCGGTTATTTGATCAAGTAATGTTATGCAACCAGACTTCTTGTAAAAAGAAAATGACCAATATCACATAGTTATGTGAAGAGGAAATCTTATACACCCAGAATAGTTATAACAAAAAATGACCCACATTACCTAGTTATGTGAATAAGAAATGTTATGTGCCCAAAATAGTTATATCAAGAAAATGACCCACATCACCTGATTATGTGAGCAAAAAATATTATGTACCCAGAACAGTTATAACAGGAAAATGGCCCAGATCACCCAGTATGTGAACAGGAAATGTTATGTACCCAGAATAGTTATAGCAAGAACATGACCCACATCATCTAGTTATGTGAATAAGAAATATTATTTAATTAGAATAATTATAGCAAGAAAATGATCCACATCACCTAGTTATGTGGACAAGAGATGTTCTGTATGGAGAATAGTTACAACAAAAAATGAGCGAGATAACCTAGTTATGTGAATGAGAAATGTTATGTACCCAGAATAGTTATAACAAGAAAATGACCCGCATCCCTTAGTTATGTGAGCAAGAAATGTTATGTAACCAGAATAGTTATAGCAAGAAATTTAACCACATTGCCTAATTATGTGAACAAGGAATGTTATGTAGTTAGCAGGAAAATGGTTCATCACCTGTTTATGGAAACAAGAAATTTTACGAACCTAGTTATAGCAAGAAAATGACCCACATCACTTAGTTATGTGAATAAAAGAAATGGTATGTACACACAATAACTGTAGAAAGACAATGCCCCACATCACCTAGTTATGTGAAAAAAATGTAGCAAAAATGACCCACATCACCTAGTGATGTAAACAAGAAATGTTATGTACCTAGAAAAGTCATAGCAAGAAAATGACCCACATCACCTAGTTATGTGAACAAGAAATGTTCTGTCCTCAGAGCACTTATAGCAAGAAAATGACCCACATCACCTAGTTATGTGACCATGAAATGTTTTGAACCCAGAATACTTATAGCAAGAAATTGACCCAGTTTACCTAGTTATGTGAACAAGAAATGCTAACTATCCAAAATATTTATAGGAAGAAAATGACCCACATCACCTAGTTATGTGAACAAGAAATGTTATGTACCCAGAACATTTATAATAATAAGATGACCTACATTGCAAGTTACGTGAACATAAGAAATATTATTAGTTGTAGAAAGAAAATAACCGACATCATGTAGTTATGTGAAGAAGAAATGTTATGTACACAGAACAGTTATTACAAAAATTAACACATATCACCTAGTTATGTGCACAAGAAATTGTATGTTCCCAGAACAGTTATAACAAGAAAATGACCTTCATTACCTAGTTATGTGAACAAGAAATGTTATGTACCCAAAATACTTATAACAATAAAATGACATCATCTAGTTATGTGAACAAGAACTGTTACATATCCAGAACAGTTAATACAAGACAAAATAACCCACATCTCCTAGTTATGTGAACAAGAAATTTTATGTACCCAGAATAATTATAATAGAAAATTACCTACATCACTTAGTTATGGGAATAAGAAATGTTATTTACCCAAAATAGCTATTGCAAGAACATGATCCACATTGCCTAGTTATGTGAATAAGTAATGTTATCTACTGAGAATAGTTATAGCAAGAACATGACCCACATCACCTAGTTGTGTGAACAAGAAATGCTAACTATCTAGAATAGTTATAACACAAAAATGACCCACAACACCTGCTTATGTGAACAAGAAAATGTAGGTACCTGGAATAGATATAGGAAGAAAATGACCCACATTACCTGATTATGTGAAAAATTAGTATTATGTACCCATAATAGTTATAGTAAGAACACAGCCCACATCATATAGTTATGAGAATAAGCAATGATATGTAACCAGAATAGTTATAGCAAGAAAATAACCCACATTCCCTAGTTATATCAGCAAGTAATGTTATGTACCCAGAATAGTTATAGCAAGAAAATGACCCACACCACCTAGTTATGTGAACAAGAAATGTTATGCACCCAGAATAGTTATAAAAAGAAAATTACCCACATCACCTAGTTATATGATCAAGAAATATTATATATTCAGGATAGTCATAGCAAGAAAATGACCCACATCACCTAACTATGTGAATAGGAAATGTTATGCACCCAGAATAATTATAGCAATAAAATGAGCCACATTACCTAGTTATCTGAACTAGAAATGTTATGTATTCAGAATAGCTATAGCAAAAACAAAATGACCCACATCACCTAGTTATGTGAACAAGAAATGTTATATACCCAAAATGCATATAGCAATAACTTGACCCACATTACCTAATTATGTGAACAGGGAATGTTATGTACCCAGAATAGTTATAGCAAGAAAACAACCCAAATAACATAGTTACGTGAACAAAAAATGTTATGTACCCAGAATAGTTATAATAAGAAAATGATCTACATCACTTAGTTATGGGAATAGGAAATATTATGTACCCAAAATAGTTATAGCAAGAAAATGACCCACATCACCTAGTTATGTGAACAATAAATGTTATGTACCCAGAATAGTTATAATAAGAAAATGACCTACATCACTTAGTTATGTGAACAAGAAATGTTATATACTCAGAATAGTTAAAGGAAGAAAATGACATCACCTATTTATGTGAATGTGACATCCAACTAATATCCCACCAGACTGCCACAAATAATGTGACGTCCCTCACTGAAAACCCGAGTCAAGAATTAAGGAGCCATGATCCCCACCACTGACTTCAGTGTGGGAGCATCACAGAAAATGCCAAAATACAGGGCAAACAAGAGTAAAGTTCCACAATTTCCTTTAAGAGCACAAAAGGAACATGCTCTATTTTCCTGGTACTGGACTCTATACCTCTGTCCACCCCAAATGTAATCCCTTATCATATACTTCAGAGCAGTGTGTTCCACTTTAAGACCTCTGACTCACTCGCACTCAAAATAAATTTAAATCTCATACACTCAAACACTTATGGGAAGCCTGACACAATTTTTCAGCTGTGTCCCCTCCCCAATACAAGTGGTAATGCTGCCACCAGACTCAGACAGATCTACACTCCCTTAAAGGGTGATCATTTATTAAAAATTAAATATTAAAATAAGTGATAGTTATGGCCAGAAGCAGCCAGGCATTCAAGATGACCTGGGGAATATCAAATAGGTATAAACACTTTCTAATCTCTAAAGAACACATTGATTGTTCAGCCACAATGTAAAGTAATGAAAAACATTTAATAATAAGTAAAATTATTACAAGAATGTAAACTAATAATTTTCAATAAAGAATTCAAACACCAGAAATATAAAATTAAACTAAACTTTCCTACTCTAACTAAAGAATACTTTCCTTGATCTAATCTAAAACATAACAGTAAGGCAAAAGCAGGCCAGCAGTTTTTGGTGAGTACTTTTTTTCCTGGGTATCTACTGCACAGTATTATAACTGACTGCAATTCTCAACTATCTGGTCAGCACTAACTACTCACAAGTGACTTCAGTAGACTATTTTATATTCCAGGTAAACAGTCTCAACTGTCCTATTTTAAAAATAACAGTCATCTGCCTGAAAAAGTTCTTTTTTCTGTTAATCAGCTATTGAAATAATCACTTTGCAACCAGGAACATTCTGATGACATCACTTACTGATCAGCTGATTCTCCACAGACAGTTTGTACTTTAAAAGTTCCATCACAAACATGGGCAATTATAAATGCATCAAAACACTGACAGATTATTTAAATATTCTGTATACGCAGGGAGATACTCAGCATTTTAAAACATAATTTTCATTTTCACAATTAGACATGCTGGCATACAATACAGGTTAATCTTTGAATATACACAAATCGCCTGTAAGACATGGTAACACAGATGACAGTGTTTTCTTTTTCTTCACATGTCCCCCTTATGACTCAAGCATGATTTTTACGTGACCCTTGAAAACCGAAGCTTGAGAAAAATGGGTTTACTTGGGAATATAAACCCACTGGACAGATAACAGTGTTTTCATTTTCTTTTCAGTGAAGAAGAAATGTTATATACCCAGAATAGTTAGAACAAGCAAATGACCCACATCGGGTCTATATCACTTGTGCAGAAACCCTTTTTTATAGGTTCATAGGTTCATAGGTTGATACTAGGCTATCTGCCCTAGGGCATTTATAAGCCTAGCCAGAGTGTGTTTAGCTTTCGCCACCCTTTTTAGATTAGTTGACTGTGCCTCTGTATAGTAGGTCACAGAAGATAGCCCTTTTGAGGTTAGTTTACTGTGCCTCTGTCTAGTAAGGACACAGAAGAGATCCCAGGGGTAAACCTATGATCTCCCATCCACTCATCAAGATTTCTCTTGAAGAGGGTCATTGAGGGACTCTGCCTAACATGGATTGGGATTTTGTTTCAGAGTGAGGGGAGCCTCTGGGATATGAATCTGTCCCTCCAGCATGTCCTATTTATTTCTGTGCTGAGGTTTAAGTCCTTGGAGCATGTAGCTATAAGGGATTTGGATTTCCTGAGGTGGAGCATGTCCATTAATTCTGGGTTGGACATGGCTTTATATGTCAGGCACAGATCGCCTCTGAGTTGGGGGTAAGCAACTGAGTAGAGCTGGAGTTTCTTTAGCCTAACTGCATAGGGCATCTGTTTGAGTCCCTTGATCCTCTTGGTGAGGTACTTTTGGGGTCTTTCCAGTTGCTGCAGGTGTCGGGTAAGGTACATCCCAAATGGGGCACTGTATTCGATTATGGGCCTGATGAGTGATGAGTAGGGGGGCACAATGACCTCTCGATCTAAATGTGAACCCTTTCGTGATAAGGTGGGCTATATAGAAGGTCTTTCTAACCACTTTGGCAACGTGATTGTCAAAGGAGAGATTGCTATCTACTTGGGTCCCCAAATCCCTAATTACTTCTTCCGTACTTAATGGATTACCACCTATGTGGTAATTTGTGGGCACTTTGTTTTTCCCAAAGGGGATGACTATGCACTTTTTGGCATTTAGCTTTAGGCCATGGCTCTGGCACCAGTTATCCGTCTCTGTGAGACCCTTTTGTAGGATGCTTGTGTCAGTCGGCGAGTCAGTTATGGCACCCAGTTTGCAGTCATCTGCGAACTTGGTCAGCCATAGTCCTCCCATGTTAGCCTGTACCTCAGAGAAATATATACCGAACAAAAGAGGTCCCAGGACTGAGCCTTGTGAGACGTCACTTGTAACTGGTTTGGAGTCTGACATGGCACCTGCAATTCTGACCATGTGGGTTCTATCCCTGAGCCAGTTTGTAACCCATCTTGTGACATAGGGGTTGATATTTAAGTTGGTGAGCTTATTTATGATGCCCGAGTGGGGTATTGTGTTGAAGGCTTTTGCGGGGTCCAGATTGGCTGTGTGGACTACCTTCCCTTCATCTATGGCCTTGGTGACTGTTTCAAAGAAGTCGACCAGGTTCAAGTGGCAAGATCTGCCCTTAACAAAGCTGTATTGAGTAGGATCCAGTGTTTGGAGGTCCCCAATGTCTTTGTTTATGAGTTTCATGATGATACGCTCCATAGCTTTGCAGACCAGGCTAGTCAGGCTTATACGGCGATAGTTTCTGGGGTCCGTTGTGGCACCACCTTTGTGGAGTGGGACCACTGTTGCTGTATGCCATTCCTTGGGTACATATCCTGTAGTAAGGCTGAGATTGAACAGTGACTTTATGTGAGGGTTCTGTTCTTCTTGGAGTTCATGTAAGATGCAGCCCGGGACACCGTCCGGTCCCATTGATGCTGTGTTTTTTGCTCTGGAGAGGGCAGCTCTCACCTGTGCATCTGTGATGTCAGGGAGGCTACACTCTGTTGGGATAGACATTTGCTCTTTTGGGGGGGGAGGGGGGGGAGTTTGCACTGAACCTGACTGCCAGGATGTTGGCAATGTCTGTGGGTTCAGTGTATTTTTTGTCATTTTGAACTAACTCAGAGCATATCTGGGAGTTGCCACCCAGGTTCCTGACATAACTAAAGAAGGCCTTTGGATTTTCTTTAGCATCTTGTGCAATTTTTCTTTCGAAGCTGGCCTTAGATGATTTTATGAGGGATCATAGTTTCTTGCTAGTACTGATCAGAGATGCCTTCCCTTTTTGGGATTTTGCTCTATCATGTAGTAGCTTCCTCCTTCTGTTGTATAGCTTATTTATGGCTGGGGTCCACCAGACAGGTCTCCTGCCCTTGGAGGAATGAGTCTTGGTTTTATTTGGGATAGCACAATCCATGCATTCCTGTAGGTGTCCATAGAAAGCATTTCTAAAGGATTCTGTGGTTTGGGCCGTATTTTCCACTGGCCCAGGGGCTTTGAAGGATTCCATCTCGGTGAAGTTTGCTTTTGAGAAGTTCTTCACCGTGGTTTCCTTGGCCGGGGGTGGGGGTGGGATATGGATGTCCAGTGAGATTAATTTATGGTCAGATCTTACCAATGAGGGGTATACCTCTGGTATGGAACATAGAGTCCCCATGTTGGTGATGATCAGTTCCAATATGTTTTCCCCTCTTGTGGGAGTGGTGACCAGTTGTTCCATAGCATTTGAGTTTATAAATTCTAGGAACCGTTGGGTGAGGGTGTTGGGGCTTGGGTAGTGGTTCCAAGCTATGTTTGGGTAGTTGAAGTCACCCAATATAATAGTGTTTGGAGAGACCTTCATATTCCCCAGTGTTCTCAGGAAAGCCGAGTGGGGTGCCTGAGTTTGGGAGGGTGGTCTGTAGCAGGTTACAAACTGAAAGGCAGTTTTGTCCACTGTTAGTTGCACATGGATGGTCTCTGATGCTTCATGCAGTGCCACTAACCTGGAGGTGTGGGTATCTTTGATGAATATGGATACTCCCCCCTCCTTTTGTGGTTCGGTCTGAGTTTTGGGGCCAAAAAGCATGGTATGAGGTATAACCTGGTAGTGCTGGGGTGCTCTCAGGAGCCTTGAACCAGGTTTCTGTTACTGCACAGATATCGATATTCTCCATACTGAGGAGAGCCTCGAGTGCATGCATCTTGAGGTTTAGACTTCTGGCATTGAGCAGCATTACCCTTAGTTTCTTTTTCTTTGTGTTGTCTATGGAGGTGGGTTTGTCTTTTGAGCCTTACCTAAAAAAGGCACTATGGGGGTGGCAAGAGTCTTAGCCAGTATTCAAAAGCCCAGGGGTGACAGGTGCAAGCCATCCCTAGCGAAGCAACGTGGCTTGTCGAGCATGTCATCCCAGGCTGACAGACACTGGATCTCCTTTGAATGACACCAATACTTTAGCCAATTGTTAAAATTGATCATTTTGTCTTTGTACTGTGGCATCATTCTTGGTGAGGGTAAGATGCTACTCAGGGTCAGGCTCATACCGGCCTGGGCTACATGATCAGAGAGCTTCTCTATGCCTCTTTTCATGTAGTCCAGGGAGGTACTTCTCAGGTTGTTCACACCAGCATGGACAATGACGGAGTCATATTTGTACTTGCTTTGGAGTGACTTGAGTGCTTGTGTTATGTGGCGGATCCTGGCACCCGACAGGCAGCTTACAGTGACCTTCTTCTTGTTCAGCCTGGTGAGTGGGACGTCAGTGTGTCTGACAATAGAGTCACCTATTACAAGTGTATTAGGTGTGTTGTTTAGCCTTAAGGGCTGTGACTGTGTGGCACACTAAATACCTATTTGTCAAACCCTAATTGTGAAAAGCTTGATCCATTAACAGCCGTTTTAGTGAATATTTTCCTAGGGGGAAAAACGCTTGGCCAGCCTAACAAATGCCAAAAATGTCACAAAATGAAAACCTGGCAAGGTGTGGAGGCTGTTCTCCCAACACCCCCCCCAACTAAATATACTAACTCTGAGATCACACTGGAGTGGGGAAAAGGGCAAATACTTGATGATGGCCAAGTGTTTTTTTTTTCCCCTAGGATCTTCTTTTTTTTTTTTTGGCTTGATGGCACTCTGCATTTCAAGTGCTGACAATTCAATAGGGAGCCTTCATGAACACAGTCCTGCGCATACTGTCAGATACAGGTACACTGGAAACACCTAACAAGAAACTCAGTTCCATTCTTAGGCATGCCAAGATATCCATATCTTCCACCATTTCAGGTAAGTCATGCATAGTTAAATTATTTCTTCTGTAGCAGTTCTCATATCACTGAACTTATTTGGCAGTGCAGCAGCTATAGCGTACAAATTGTTCATTTCTTTGGAGCAAATCCCACCAAGGCACATTTATCCTGCATTTTTATTTTGGTTAGTTGCAATGTTTACTGCATCTGCTGAAGCTGAGATTCATGCTTGGCAACAATCCATTTAATTTCTTGAATGTCTAGAGTATTTTGCATTAAGGCAGATAATGCTATCAACATACCTCATAAGCCTTTCACGTTCTGAATGAGTGTTTAGGACTGCACCAATATTTTGCTTCTGGTTTGTCATTGCTTCAGGTGTAACTTTTGCAATTATTCAGCTTTAAAAGTTCCCCCTAAATAGTTTACATTCTCAGCTCACTGCTATTTGTATTAGAAATCTGGTCTGTTCCTCTATATTTGCAAACAATTCGAAGTTTCAGCTTTGCAGCTATTCCATGGGAGGTATTTGGGTTGGCATAATGGTTAAGGTTTTTATCTCCTAGACAGAAGATACAGGGTTTGATTTTCACTCCAAAAAATAGTCTAGGCTTAAAATAGCCTGTGTAGTCAGCTAGCCTAATACTTAGCTATGAAGTTGCTGGGAGGACTGCCTGATCAGAGCTGCTTCCTCATAAGCATGCATGGCAGTGCTCCTACAAACACGTATTTCTTTCCAGGAGCAACTAGACAGCTGGCCTGGTAGCATAACTTGCTCAGAGTCACATATTATGCAACTGGAAACAGGCACTCAACTCAACCCAAAGACAGTACTCTGACACACATTATGGAATATTAGTTTATGCAATGTTGTTTGGCTACTTTACATTGTTGGGCTGGTTGAACAGGAAAATGATGGAAAATGTGGTGCTAGTTTAATAAAGCCACTGCTTCTTCCTATTACACTGATGTGTGTGTGTGTGTGTGCGCGCGCGTGTGTGTGTGTGTGTGTGTGTGTGTGTGTGTGTGTGTGTGTGTGTGTGTGTGTGTGTGTGTGCCCGCGTGTGTGTTCTTTTCTATTACTCTGACAAATTGTGTGTGACTGCATGTGTGTGTTTTGCAAGTGTGTACTGGCCTGCATATGCATTTGTGCACGTGAGAGAGTATGTGTTTGTGTATACTCTTTTCTATTACTCTGACAAGTGTGTGTGTGTGTGTGTGTGTGTGTGTGTGTGTGTGTGTGTGTGTGTGTGTGTGTGTGTGTGTGTGTGTGCGTGCGTCCGTGGTAGCATACTTCTAGCCTTCTTGTCCAATACTAATTCCAGCCATCATTTTAAAAACCTGAGGAATAACTTGCCTCATGGAACTGTATGGAAAATCAGGGGTGGGTGGTTACCAGAGCATTGACTGAATCTAATGGAAGGGGTACAACGGTGCAATGTATGGCATATACTAATAATGGTAGCAATAAAGTATTGCTTGTTACTGTATGAATACTTCCAGCCAAAGACAGAATGTATTTTTTTAATTATGTTTGTCATTACCTCATAGGTGAAAGGTGACAAGTAGAGTTATAATAACAGTGATAATTAGGTTATAATGAGGTTTACATTGATCACCACAATTCTGCTTCACTTGCTTTGTTACACAGTCTCATTTGAGGGATTGAGTGAAAAAATACTCAGACTGAAATATACATATCTTCTAATAAAGCTGAGCAGCTTTGAAAATAACTAGTTCTATTTCCATATTCATTCAGAGTAAGCTCCCCCTCCCTCTACAGCAGTTCATCTCTGCCTTTGAATCTCACTGCTGAAATTTTATGGAGGAGCTATGAAAAGCTAACAGACATGCTATCAGGGAATGACATCTACACTGAATGTTGTAAAATAAAAATTTATTAAAGCAGCAAGCAGAGCTGCCACTGATAACAAATGTATCTGTGTCCTCAGGACTGCTGTGAAATATTTAAATGCTAATATCTCTGCTGAAAAATGAAATATGTACTTGGAAAAGACACCCACTTGGGATTTGTCTTCAGAATGCAAGCTGGTCGAGTTCAAGCTACATACTTTCAATGTGTTTTAATCTTGCGGTTTCAGAAACCCCAGCAGAAGTGGTACAGAGACGTTGTGACAGTAGTATAATATGGTTCCAGATGAAAGCCTTCCCAAAGCTCGCATGAAAGGTTTTGCTGTGACTTTGCCAAGCTTCAGATTATAACACATTTAAAGAACTTGATTTATTATGCACTGTTAGTTTTTACAAAATAGACAAACTCATGTGGGCTACATAGGATCAGAGGCAGAAACACATATTGTGTCAAGTTAGAGAATTAAGCTGTTGTTAACCACTTACGTTTTCATATTGTGCATTTGTTTACATGCTCTGTGTTTTTTCATCAACAGTCTTTTCTGGTTTTGTAAAGTGCAAGGATCTAATTCATAAAGCAGTACTTTCAGATGCTGCAGTTTGCTCCACTTTGAAGTTGCTGTTTACATGTGATTTGTAATGGAATTCACTTGGAGAAGGGGTTTTGAGGCTCACCCTAAAACAGCATTAATATATATTATTATATGCATACTGTACTTAGCTGTCAGCCAATTTCGTTACTGTGTTTCCCCTCCTGTCCAATGCATTAATTTTGCTTATTTCTTAGCTTAGTCATAATCCACAGTAGGCATTTACTGGTGAAAAAATATTATCTCCTGTATTGACACTTTTGTATTTTCTAGATCTACCCTGTAAAAAGGGCCCTCCTGTGAACACAATCAGTCCACCTGGTTAGCAAACTAACAAGTTGTTAGGAACAGGTTAGTAGAAATTAGTACCAGCAGAGTTGGCCTTAAGGATAGACAGAGCAGGTAGTTGCATATGGTGCTGGGGCATAGTACAGAGAAACTCAGTCGGAGCACTTATTGGATGAACACATACATCTAAAAGTTGGCAATGACTGAGAGATGGCTACCTTATTCAGAGTCAGAGACCTTACTTCATTTTTTTGAATTAGTTGAACTTGTTTGTGCTTTCTTGCCAGTTATTAAAGCCATTTGAGACCAGAGTTCATATTTCTCCAAGACAATCAAGTCAGCTAATGGTCTCATGCTGTGCACATAGTGGCTGATGAAACTCAAATTATATGCACAACTCTGCAAGCTAGTAGCTTATCTGTCGTCTATGTCTTATTGTCTTCAAATCAATATTAATTCATAGATAAATGTAATTTAAAGGGAAAATGCACCCTAAATTAATGTTCATTGTGTGTTATACTGCTTATTGGCTAAACAGAAGTAAAGTAATCAAATAAGTAAATATAATATGCTTTAAAACATGGAATCCTAAGGCAAAAAGGCAAGACAAACATTGGGTATTTCCATATAAAATACGAAAGTCTAATAAATCAAATAATCATTAAATTGAATAACTATATAATTGAGTTAATTCAAATAAAAAATAAGTAAATGAGTCATATGGGACTTATTAAAGCTGCAGAGTGTTTGTGCTTAGCAGAGGTAGCCAGATGGTAAGGCTGAAGGTAGGGATCCTGCAAAGGAGAATACCAAATCCTGGAGATTTCATACCACACCTTCAAAACAATCATATCACACCTTCGAAACAACCAGCAGCTCCTGGTCACACAGTGAAACAAACGGCACTTTCAAATTGGGGGCCCAAACATTTTTTCATCTTTCCAGGATGCATTTCCTTAGCTATAAAATTGCCAGTACCGTGACATATATGCATAAAACATGACTTAGCTACATCACTCATTCCATTGCATTTCTCTGATATTCAGCTTTCTTGGTACAGACTATGTTAGGTTTGCATGAAATTCTGCAGTACTTCCTTAGGAATATGCTTTCCTGCCTCTTACACCTTATTGCCCATTACATCTAAGGTTTGGCCAAAAGAAAACCTAAAGATCAAGGTATCTGTAGCCATACTTTATTTTCTTCCTACTCAAACCATGAAATATTGAGCCACTACAGTTGCAGACTTATTCTACAAAAATAAGACAGGTCTTTTGTAACAAATTGTGAGAAGCTCCAGAAACCTAACACCTTTGGCTGGCAGATGAATGAAATACATTTTTTTTATCTTTCTCAAAAGCAGTACTACTGAAACAAAACAGACAGTAAGTCAATTTAGAAAATGGCAATAAATATAAATCAAAGAGAAGCTGTTGATTAAAAAAGTTGTAACTACTGTGTCCATTAACCTAGCAATTCAAAAGTGAATAGAAAGGTTAACATGAATAAAATGATTGACAGTAAGTGTCATATTATAGAAACACAAGGCACACTGCAGGAAAAAAGAAACGTAATATAAGAAACAAAAAATATCCCACATTCAGTCATTTTGAGATGACACAAAATATTAACCAGTTAGAGTGGTGAAGGTTATTAGTACTGCATAAAACAAAGTATACTAAAAACATTCTTTAATTTCTTACCATACTGGCCTTTAGATATATTGAAATGACAGTGTTTTGATGTATCTCAAATTTAAGTGCCACTTCCCACCAAGCAATATACTACCTCTAAGTTGAATGGAGAAATGCATTATACACTGATATGGGAATGCCCAGGTATATGCATATATTAATACTGAGGATATGGATTATTTGTTTTTAACTTAGAAAAAGTTCTTTGAGGTAGAACACTTCCAAGGAAATGTGTGGGAAAGAAGGAAACCAGTAATTGTAATAACGTACCTGACCTGCTAGAAGCCAGAATGCAGATAATATTAGTTGAGTGTGTCTTTTTATATGTGAAAAGCAGCAAAATCATGGTCTAATATTTTCTAACACTGACCATCTCAAAAAACCTGAAAAATGAAACGGTGTTACACCATAGGAGTAGCTTAACTCAGGGAGTAGTCATTCAGACAACTTTGACATGTTAGATGTGAACTTTGTGTTGGTTAAAGAGCACAAGATGAGAAAACGTACATCCTTCTAACAACATCAGAGCGACATAATCATAAATCTGCACAGAAATGTCATCCCATGCAATAAGGATCAAGACCAGATATGTCTGAAATGACAAAAAGTGACCAGTGAGGCTCTACCTTTTTGATACTTAAGTATTTTAAGTGCTAGGAAAAAGCCAAAATGTATGTTCTAGAGCAAAAATTGGAGTTAGAATATGAGGCCATCCTGTAGGTAAACTTGGAAAGAACACTATTTCTATAATGGTGATGAGTGCCATTTTGTCATCCTCAGCATTCAAAAAGTTTCTGAAGTCCACTGCCATTTTTGTTTTGCATTTGCCCAGATTCAGCCTGTGTGGTACAAGCTGTTTTCTTTGTATGAAGGGTTAAAGCTCAAAGTCAGGCTGTTATGTTGTGATTTTATTCTTGTGAAAATAAGACTAGTTTTCAGAGTGTGCAAATTCGTTTGAATTACTTCACGGGTTTTTTGAGTTTTCACAAGGATTCCAAAATGTCCTTAAAAGCACAAACAAGACATTGTATCTTTTCTATTTGATATTTTGTTTCTGTATATTTAGGAGTTACACTCTGTCCTAAATTTTCTTCTAATCTACTATTTTAATATTTAAGTTGACAGCATTTATTTTTTTCTGTATGTTATTGTGTTATTTGCTGAACATAACTATGGTATGTAAGTTCTCTTTCGGTGTTAAACATTTCTTTGCTTTAAGACAGTGATGGGATGAAACTGAAACAAAAATATATAATTTTGATTATGTTTTAGTCATATCTTAATCTAATATGAAATACTGATATCCCTGCATAACAAAATAAATGGGTGGTAATATTGTATTTCATTGAA
This sequence comes from Protopterus annectens, assembly GCF_019279795.1. NCBI lineage: Eukaryota > Metazoa > Chordata > Ceratodontiformes > Protopteridae > Protopterus > Protopterus annectens. Next base: position 185,642,238 of record NC_056733.1, read on the forward strand.
AAACAATGCTGTTTCTTTTAACAGCTAGCTGCTAGCACAGTGGCTTCAGGTCGTGGACGTTATACAAGCCCTAGTGACTAAAAATGAAGAGTTAAATGCAAACTCACAGCTACTATAAACCAAAAAAACAAGAGGACCATGCCCATGGAAGAAAAACTCAGATTTTATGGTACATCCGAGAAAGTAGAAAGACCTGTAGCTAGTTCATGAAAGTAGAGATCGCTAAATGGTCAGTTCTGCTGGAAGATGAAATCAGAACAGAGCAGGGACTCTAGGATTTATGCTGACCATGGGAAGCACCTGCGGCTTAGGGTCTCTAGGATTTATGTTTATTATTATTTAGTAATGTGGGAAGCAGGTGTGGCTTAAGGACTCCAGGATTTATGTTTTATTTTATTTTTATTTTTATTTTACATTTGTTGACCGGGCTAGTCTGGTTGGATACATGTCCATTTTCAGCAGAGGCCCGAGGAGAAAAGCTCCAGTATATACTAGTAAATAACATAAAAACAGCACAGTAACAGACAATTATAAGAATCTAAATAACTATTCCAATGTAGTATAGTAACAGTACAGAAGCAATTTAACAAATAAAAAATACAGTAAGGATCGCTAATGCCAAATTCTTTGCAGAAGCAGGAATTGAAAATGACAAAAGATAATAACAAACACTGGAGTCTATACAATATTTACAGTATTAACAATTATGATAAACATTTTGTGCCAGGGCAATAGTTTTAAGAACCAGATTTGAACAGCAGGAAGCAACATACAGGTTTGAATAATAGGTGAGATGACAGGTTGCAGTAATATATCTGGTGTAAAGAGAGAGTGACATTATAGGAATAGTAATATCCAAGTGGATGTTAGGTGAGCTACAGAGGAGGGGTAGTACTAGTGAGAGAGACAAGTAGAAGAGACGGATGTATAACAATGTAATGGAGAGAACTATAGTGAGAGTTGGATGCTGAGGTCAGTCAGGATTTGAGCAAGGGGAAAGCCAGTGAGATTTGAAATAGTTCTTTAATTGTTTCTTGAAAAATTGTGATGAGCCTAAAGTAGTCAGTTCTGTGGGAAGTTTATTCCAGTATGAGCCAACAACATTTGTGAACAAGGAGTCACCAGATTTATTGTGTGATTTGAGAGTAGCTACTAGCAGTTTGTTAGCAGAGTGAAGGGAAGTAAGATTCCTGTAAGGGGCAACAAGGTTGTAAAGTATGGGTGTATTAGTAGGGTAATGGAGAATTTTATAGGTGATAACTAATTGATGTAGAAAAATAATATTTTTAAGTTCAAGCCAGCCAAGCTTCTTGAGATTAACACAATGATGGGTACGAAATGGGGAACCTGTGGCAAACCTGGCAATGCTATGGTAGGCTGTGGCTAGTTTCTGAAGGTTAGATTTTGATAGGTTGATAAAAGATGGAGAGGCATACAATAATGTAGAGATGAGATGAGTTTGGGCTAGAGACACCCTGGTAGTTGCTGTAAGAAAGGGCTTAAGTCTATAGAGGGCACCTATCTTTTTATTAACAGTTTTGATGGTTAGGTCAATGTGGGAGTCAAAGTTTAGTTGGTTATCTATTGTGAAACCTAGTAGTTTAGTGGAACAATCAGGTGTAATGATAGTGCCATTGTCAGAGACAATAGAAAAGGAGAAAGGGGCAGACTTAAGGGTTGGAGAAAAAAGTAATAATTTGTTTTTTTTGGGGATTAAGGAGGAGACAGATATGTTGGAACCAGTTTCTGCTGCAGTAAAGACTTTTTGGGTGGAAGAATGAAGTTCGGTTGGAGATACAGCAGAACAGATGAGGGTTGAATCATCTGCATACTGAATGCATGTGGATGTTGGGAGAGAAGTAGATAGGTTATTTATAAATATGGAGAAGAGAAGGGGACCTAAGATGGATCCTTGGGGGACCCCGATAGTGACTGGGAGCTGAGAGGATAAATGGCTGTCCCAAAGGACTGCTTGTTTTCTATCTATCAGATATGAGTTAAACCAGCGCAATGCCAAAGAGTCAAGAGAAAGAGATTTCAAAGTGTGTAGCAGAAGGTGATGGTTCACCATATCAAAGGCTTTAGAGAGGTCAAGAAATAAAGCAGAGGAGAATAGGTTGTTATTACGATTTTTGTTGATAGAGTCTGTGAAGGAGAGAAGAGCAGTGGACATGCTGAGGTAAGGTCTAAAACCATGTTGGGAGTCTGCAAGTAGGTTATTGTGTAGAAGATGATTTAAAAGTTGATGGTGTATACAACGTTCCATAATTTTAGATAGTGGTGATAGTAAGGCTATAGGATGGAAGTTAGAAAGTTCATTAGTGTTTCCTCCTTTATGCAGTGGAATAATATGGGAGACTTTCCAGAGGGAGGGAATAGTAGTTTTGGTTATTGTTTTGTTAATTAAGATGGAGACTGGGTATGCTAGTACTGCTGCTGCTAGCTGCAGATATTCAGCTGGTAGTTGGTCAGCTGAAGGAGTACATGGTTTAAGTTTTGAAAGTAGCTTATGAATGTAGGTTGTGGAGACTGTACTGAATTTTAGAGTGGGAGTATTTTTATGAGGAGAGGTCTTTTGAAGGAAAGTGGGGGGAACCATGGTCTTTGCTAGAGAGGTGACTGTTTCAGAGAAGAAGTTGTTGAACATATTGGCTATTATGTTAGGAGGGGTCTGAGCTAAGTTAGCTGGAGTAGGTGTGTTGGTATTCCCTGGATGGAGCAGTTTATTGATTCCTGACCAGAATGTTTTGGGGTTATGATTTTGATTTTGTTGATATTGGAGGTAAAACTTTTTTTTATCAATAAGGGTGAGTTTTTTTGTGGTATTTCTAAGGTATTTGAAGTTTTGATGGTCAGTTGGGTTTTTAGTAGTTCTCCATTTTGTCCATAGTTTGTTCCTTAATAGCATTGTTTGCTTGATTTCTTTAGAAAGCCAAGGAGCAGCTTTGGATCCTGTTCTAATTAAGCAAGAGGGGGCGTGACGCTCAAGAATTTGAAGGAATGTGTTGTTGAAATGGGTAACTGCCTCATCAAGTGGGAGGTGTTTTAGAGCTGACCAGTTACATCCTTTGAGTTCATCAAGGAAGTTTTGAATGATGAAGTTTTTTTTTGTTACGTATAGTACGATAGCTAGCCTGTTTGTGATTGTTATTTTTTTGTTTAGTGATATAGGTGAGAAGATGGTCACTGATATTGTCAGGGAGTATTCTAGTTTTATATGAGAGGGCATTATTGTTGATCAATATCCAGTCCAAGATGGCCTGTTTATTGGTAGATTTGTGAATCCTACTTGGGGAGTTTATGGTTTGTTGAAAAGTAAAGAGGTTGAGGTGATAGGTGGGTTTGGGGGATATGCAGGAGTTCCAATCAATATTGAAGTCTCCTAAGATTATGGTTTCCTGCGGAAAGGTAGCAGAGAGCCAGATAAGGATGTTTTCAAGTGTATTTAAGTTATTGCCAGGAGGGATATAGGAACATATTATGTATATTGCTTTGTTTTTATTTACTTGGAGTTTGCTGCAGAGTATTTCAGCATTGGCAGGGGAAGGAGGCAGGGAGTCAATTGAGGCCACCTGTAGTTCAGATTTATAAAGTAGAGCAACTTCCCCACCCTTTTTGTTTAGACGATCCTGTCTTAAAATGCTGTAACCAGGAGGAGTAATTTCATTGTCCTTGGTACCTGGTTTAAGCCAGGTTTCAGAAAGACAGAGGATATCAAATGAGTAGAGGTCAATTAAAGCATGGAGCTGTGTGATTTTATTGTTAATGCTACGAATATTTAGGTGTGCTATTGAGATTATGTTTATTATGTTTATTATTATTTAGTAATGTGGGAAGCAGCTGAGGCTTAAGGACTCTAGGATTTATGTTTATTATTATTTCGTAATGTGGGAAGCAGCTGAGGATTAAGGACTCTAGGATTTATGTTTATTATTATTTAGTAATGTGGGAAGCACTTGTGGCTTAAGGACTCTAGGATTTATGTTTATTATTATTTAGTAATGTGGGAAGCAGCTGAGGCTTAAGGACTCTAGGATTTATGTTTATTATTATTTAGTAATGTGGGAAGCACCTGCGGCTTAAGGACTCTAGGATTTATGTTTATTATTATTTAGTAATGTGGGAAGCAGCTGAGGCTTAAGGACTCTAGGATTTATGTTTATTATTATTTAGTAATGTGGGAAGCAGCTGTGGCTTAAGGACTCTAGGATTTATGTTTTTTATTATTATTTAGTAATGTGGGAAGCAGCTGAGGCTTAAGGACTCTAGGATTTATGTTTATTATTATTTAGTAATGTGGGAAGCACCTGCGGCATAAGGACTCTAGGATTTATGTTTATTATTATTTAGTAATGTGGGAAGCACCTGTGGCTTAAGGACTCTAGGATTTATGTTTATTATTATTTAGTAATGTGGGAAGCAGCTGAGGCTTAAGGACTCTAGGATTTATGCTGACCATGGGAAGCAGCTGCGGCTTAAGGACTCTAGGATTTATGTTTATTATTATTTAGTAATGTGGGAAGCAGCTGAGGCTTAAGGACTCTAGGATTTATGCTGACCATGGGAAGCAGCTGCGGCTTAAGGACTCGAGGATTTATGTTTATTATTATTTAGTAATGTGGGAAGCAGCTGAGGCTTAAGGACTCTAGGATTTATGTTTATTATTATTTAGTAATGTGGGAAGCACCTGCGGCTTAAGGACTCTAGGATTTATGTCTATTATTATTTAGTAATGTGGGAAGCAGCTGAGGCTTAAGGACTCTAGGATTTATGTTTATTATTATTTAGTAATGTGGGAAGCAGCTGAGACTTAAGGACTCTAGGATTTATGTTTATTATTATTTAGTAATGTGGGAAGCAGCTGATGCTTAAGGACTCTAGGATTTATGTTTATTATTATTTAGTAATGTGGGAAGCACCTGCGGCTTAAGGACTCTAGGATTTATGTTTATTATTATTTAGTAATGTGAGAAGCAGCTGAGGCTTAAGGACTCTAGGATTTATGTTTATTATTATTTAGTAATGTGGGAAGCACCTGCGGCTTAAGGACTCTAGGATTTATGTTTATTATTATTTAGTAATGTGGGAAGCAGCTGAGGCTTAAGGACTCTAGGATTTATGTTTATTATTATTTAGTAATGTGGGAAGCAGCTGAGGCTTAAGGACTCTAGGATTTATGTTTATTATTATTTAGTAATGTGGGAAGCAGCTGAGGCTTAAGGACTCTAGGATTTATGTTTATTATTATTTAGTAATGTGGGAAGCACCTGCGGCTTAAGGACTCTAGGATTTATGTTTATTATTATTTAGTAATGTGGGAAGCAGCTGAGGATTAAGGACTCTAGGATTTATGTTTATTATTATTTAGTAATGTGGGAAGGACCTGTGGCTTAAGGACTCTAGGATTTATGTTTATTATTATTTAGTAATGTGGGAAGCACCTGCGGCTTAAGGACTCTAGGATTTATGTTTATTATTATTTAGTAATGTGGGAAGCAGCTGAGGCTTAAGGACTCTAGGATTTATGCTTATTATTATTTAGTAATATGGGAAGCAGCTGAGGCTTAAGGACTCTAGGATTTATGCTGACCATGATTATCTAGCTGCTACAAGAAGGAAAAGAAACCAGTTCCTGTCTCTGGTAAAACTTTTCAAGTTAAAAGGGTTTAGGTTTCATCTGCTTTATCCAGCTAAAACATTTCTTATGATGTGAAGATTTATAGGTAGTTACTAGTTATGCAGTTGAGGAGACCACTGAGGTTTCCAGCACAATTTCCTTACTGTTCCAGGGTCACAAAGTAGGCAAGCAAAGGCTGAGTGACCGAACCCCTGGACTACAGGAAGCATGTTGTTAACCGCTCACATCGTTAGTCCCTTGCATTAATTGCTAGACACATATTAGTGGACAGGACCAAGGTGAAGACAGAATGTGGACTCGCTCACACAGAGACACGTTCAATCCTGGAAGTGATAATTAGACATATTTTCATTGTTTAAAAAATAAATAGCCTAAAGAGAAAGATCTTGTCTGTATGTGGGAACTCATAGCCACAATGGCTGGACATTTAGCATTCATTATATTAATGGAGTTGTATAGCTTTTCATAACTTATTTATTGCATAGTATAATGCATGATATGTTAAAGTAAGTGTTCTGCTCTGCAACTGAAATGTAATTAATGAATTTGGGTCAGGAAAACATAGATAATCTATAAATATTTGAGACAGAATTTTGGATATAATTATTTGATTGAAGACCTTAGCTTGTGTAGTTACTTAAGGAGTGTGTTCCATATATAACTCTTTGCTCAGTGGTATGAAATTATAATACTTAAGAAGTGGTAGTCTTGGGACTAATGAATCCTTTCAGGAAAACTGACATCATTTAAAGATATCCAGGGGTTGTTTCTGGGGCAGTTTTATTCCTAAAACTTGTTTTATTTATTTTTTAAATATTTTTGTGTTTGTTATAGTTATTCAGTGTAATTTAACTAGCATGCATATTTCATTGGTGCCTTAATCATTTCCTGTACTTGTTGGTTTACAAAGCCATATGGATACTTTAGTACTGCTTGCAAAGTAGCATAAATATAGATAACAGATAGATTTAAAGTGAAGACCATACAACTGTCTTATTAGTTTGTGTCTCATTACATTTTGGGAAAGGGATGATAAATCTGAAACTCATCAGTAGCCTAATTAAAATGCAGTCTGTGGTTTCTGCACATGAAACTGCAAAACATTGTTTACTGATCTTTGGAAATAGTTGGGAGGTTGGCATAATGTTTAAGGTGTTCACCTTACAAAGTTGTACAACTTGCTGTAACTAATAGATTCATTTCAGAGAGGCATAACATTATCTCAGCTCTCCACAGCGTAAAAGCTTGTTTATGATGATTTTATGGCACATTCCCACTGTGCCAACAATAATACATAACTCATTGGATGTTATGCACTAGTCTGCACAGCATGTTGCTAGACTGATGGCTGTTTTAAAGGCCATCATACAACTTTCTGTTTGACATTATGTTTCACTAGTTTTATGGATTACTATGCTAATAGCTGGTGAGTTAAACTCAATATAGGACTAGCATGCATTTTAGACATGCAATTGTTCATTAAGGGAATTCATGTTTTTCCTTAGAAGTTTTTAGTTTTATTTCCAAACTTTGATTATACTTAACAATTGTTATTACATCATGTAGGGAATACATTTTTACTAGGTAGACAAAATAGTTTTATTAACTTATGTAAAATGCATTACTACATATTTTATCATGTACTGTTTATCAAAAGTTTTGAATATTGCTAGTGAATATGAATAAGAAGTGGTTTATCTGTTTTAATTATCAATTGAAGGATATGAACTAAGAATGTCTGTTATATGACCACTTCGTAGAGTGATGGGACCAGAATAAAGGTAGGGGTGTTCTCAAACAGGTTATCAAGCATGCATGCTTGAGTAAGTGTGTGTGAATGCGTGTATGCATATGTAATTGCTATTATTAATCACATGGGATACTGAGTAAATTATATGTGTATAGAAGTCAATGTATATTTCAAAGATATTTTGCACTGCTGTGTTTTATAAATGCTAAAAGGTACTGAGCGAAGATGGTAGACACAAAGGTTGAGATTGGGTGGAGGAGAATGCTGTTTCACACTGAGATTTATGATTTAATCAATCATAATTACTTCAAACTTGGAGATAATAACCAGGAGTATCACTGACTTAACCAACTGAGTTAAAAGGCAAGAGTTATTATGTATCTTCAGAAATGCGGGCTGCGCGTTTGGAGCTTTGAATTGGATGCATTTAGTACAATCCGATCACCATAAATTATACAAGTTTGTTTTTTGGACTGAGTGTTTTGCCACTTCTAATGGCACAAGAAGGGGGTATCTTCTACCTTATGGCACCAGAAGGGGGTATCTTCCTCGTGATCTCCTCTACCTTTACTGCACATGTAACAAATGAGCTGATAGACTCTGCCTGCAGATTTTTAGCCCTGAATGAAGTTTTGGGAGCATGGATGTTATACCAGCTTTTGTATTTATGCCTCTGAGGTCATATTTGTGATTAATATGATATTGTATGGCACAAAATGTTTCACTGTGTCAAAAAATGATGTTATTAATGAGAGACTAGAACTTGGGTGACAGACTGATAGATATATAATGGTAAATTTAAGGAGTGTGGGATGTTATTACAACATGCTTTGCATACATTTGACAGTACAAATCAGATATTAGGAGGAAAACGGGATTTCTGAAAGAGGAACTTAGAACTACAATTTTGCAACATTCATTTGATATCAGAAATGAAAAGAATAATGAATTTGTAGATGGTAAAACTAAATGAAGAGAGCTTCACCCAATACAGGGGCATCTTTTATCAGCTGAGCAGAAACAGTTGGATAGAGCACAAAAAACTTTAAAAGACCTTTATAGAGAAGAAAATATGTTTCCAAAATATAGCAATGGAAGGAGAGTATTTTGACGGTTGCATTAAATCACAAAGATATCTATTGGTTAGGTTGATGCAATTAAAGTTGGAGAGGATTCTAGTTGTAAGGTCAGAAATATCAGTCGAGCTAATATGACATTCTGCAGAAATCTGTGTAACATTTACGATCAGCTGCACTTGTAAGTCATGTTGTAGGAATCCTTTACATTTATAGGGAATTACTGTTCACCTTTCACTGAATTTAAGCTTGAAGATTGCCATTATGCTGCATAACAGTAACCTGATCACTTACTGTAAATGACTCAACTCAAGCTTCATTATTAGTGGAGCCCATTTCATTAGAGGAACTCCAAGCAACCCTGAAGCTTCAAGCCAGTGCTAAGTAACCTGGGGCTCATCACATTCTAGACAGCTACTGGAAATTGTGTTGGCAAAAATTTGGAAACTTGCTGAAAATGATAAATGGGGTGCAGCAGCATAGGACCCCCATGTCTTCTGCAGTGAAGTGCAGGCAACTGTGAACAATGAAAGGATCCTGCTATATTGTCCTCCTACAGATTTAGGTTCATATTACGTTATCAAAACTTTAAAAGTTTGAATGCTATATGGTCGACCCATATGTTCGAACTTTTTAAAATTTCGAAAACGACAGAAGAAAAATAAAAAACATTAAAAACCTACCTAACAGTTGTAGGCAAGCCCCCCCTGCACTCCCTAACTGGGGGGGCTGCACCCCCTATCCCTCACTTTTTAAATATACCAACTCCGAGACCACACTACAGTGCAGTAAAGGGAACTCATCCCCTTCTGCACTGAATGGAGATCTCCATTAACATGTTCAAACTTTTAAAAATTTGAACATATGGGTTTAACCATATAGCGTTCGAACTTTTAAATGTTCGACAACATAATAAGGAACCTACAGATTCATAATGAATTTAGCTGCCTGTCCAATAAGTCTGATGTACCTTCAACATTATGGGTTTGTTGGGGGATACCAGATATCTGATATTATGAAAACAATTCTGTTGATGTACAAAGTGGGGAATTCAAGTAAGTGTTTGGTGTAGAAAGCCTTGATACAAAGAAGGCTCTGGACCTTCTCACTGCAAATTTTTGATAAAATGAGATTTCCCAAAGAGATCAGATTGGTGATACAAAAACTTTATAGTGGGCCTTCGGCAAGAGTCAGGATTTCAGCAAGATTATCATAAACAGGGGTTCCTCATTTCACTTCTTTAGTTTACTTTTTATTTATAGCCAGTTGCCATATTGATAAAGAAGCTCACAGCTTGAATGATTACTGTGGGAAGATTTGTTAGTCAACATATCTATATTTAGCAAATATATATCAGTTAGTCTGTAGATCTGCATTGAGCTGCGTAGCTGTTACTTAATATTTTCAAGAGTTTAGTAGTTACTCAGGATACAAATTGATGTTACTAAAACCAGAGCCATATCTTTGAATTTTTATCCATCTGAAGATCTGAAAAAGAACTGTTCTTACCTTTGTAGTTCTCAGAGAATAAGATTCATGCAGTGAGTCACCTGTGATGTGACACCTGTGACAGGTGGTGGATGGACAGTAGTCCTCCTACAAGCACCCCTGTCAATCCCCCTGTGTGAGACCTCACCAGCTTTCTGGTTATGGCCAGTGTCTGCACTCACTGATGCCATAGTTGCCACACTGTCCTGTTCAATGTTGACACCGTCTGACTGTCCAATATCTGTGGCCTCTGAGGACTAGGTATGTATGGGCATAATGACTGTGTGTGGTGACAATGAGGGCAGAAGAGAGACGTCAAACTTTGGGATAGATTCAGCCCCTAACAACTCCACCTGTGCCTCACTATCATCATCAGAGTCCGATGGGACACTGACATCAGGTTGTGAGGGGGACAGACTCCAACCCCCCCCCCCACCCCAGTCACCTGTGAAAATCAAGACAAAAGCAGTACATTACTACCTGAACTTTTATGTATGGTAATCCACACAGACTCATACAAATGAGGATCCAAATCTGCATTACCAGTCACTCATCTTCTCAACTCTGCTCCCATGCACAACAGACAACCTCACACCAACATACACAGACAAGTCAAGCCCTTTATAATATGCACATCAGCCACATCTACAGTACAGTCTGCCTGTAAGGTATGAAATATGATACTATATACACATAAAACTCAGTACACGTATCTTGTGAATTATATGCCAGTACTAGTGTCACTGCCTCAGGTATGTAGCATCTCCCTGTTGTGTTTGAACAAGTAGCCGGGAGTAACTGTCTCATATATACCAGGCTGTGGAGCTGCTCATAACTATAAGTGCAGACATGTCGATGATCATTCGAATACACAGTTGGATTAACCAGTCTATGAACTGTAGTTATCTGTTCCAGAATGGAACATACAAATATTCTACTCTTATTAAACACAACATTTATACATAGGGCAACATGGCAGCCCTTAACTTCCATAGGGTATATATGATCCATAATAAAACTGTATCACACTTACCAGGTACAGGACCATGGACTTGGGCCACTCCTGTCAGACCTATGAAAAGGTGAGGGAGAGGTATTGTCAGCACCATGAAATGTTTCAGCACTACAGAGTAATATGTGCATATATCCACATGTACAGTGACTGCTGTGATACTGGCTATATTGCTGACATTTTGAGTATGTGTGCACAACTGTGAGTAAACTCTAACTCCCCCCAGTGCAGATAGACCTAACACCCATGTACAGCCTGCCACAATGACTGATACAGTATTACATTGGTGCTCACAGTACACTTACCTGGATGCTCCTCTGCTGTGGACACTGTGGCACCCATCTCTACAATATATGTTGTGATGGATGCCTGGGAGCTGTTGTGTGTTCCTAGGATTGCCAGGAATTCCTCTGTGGCTGTGAGTGGATGTTCTGTCACAGGCCCTCCACCAGTGGTGGTACGATCCCTGGCAACATCAGCTGCCCTTGATTGTACAGCATTCAGCATGTCTGTGGCCCAGTGTCAGACCTGCTCATAGGTCCTGTCCTGTTGGTCAATCTGATTTACATCCTCACAAGGTCTGCACACAATGCTGCCCACTGCTCCTGATTATGCCTCCCCCTGGACAACAAGATGCTATGGTGTTGCCTGAGTCCATCCACTATCATGTCATTCTCCACCTCTGAGAAGGGGGCATGTCTTCAGCAGTACATGGTTCCTCAAAGACAAAAAAAGGGAATCACATTCAAGGCCAGATACGTGGACATCCACTATGTACAGATCCAGTACACCCATAATGGCCTGCACAATCCACTACTCCCTCACACTTCATACCCCACAGTCTGGCAACACTCTACATGTGTGGACACCACCAAGATAGTAACAACACTGGGTTATGTCCCTGGGTGCAATGACAGATTCTGCTGTATGCTCCAACACCCAGCACTGCAGTCTACTGTGGTGTGTCCCCTACAGGCAAACTCCCACTAATATGTCATATAGCCACTGCCAGACAATTGGCAGTGTGCTATTACAACAACTGTATGGGGACAGTCCAGCAACACCACTGTGTCACAATGACAGAAAACAATGCCAGCCTGCTGTAGTATAAGCTCCCTGAAGGCATCATACCTCTCCACTATACAGATATTTGCAAAATGTCAGGATGTTTGCCTTATAGTTTTGGTCATTTGCACACAAACTTTGGATCTCAGACAAATATGTAAACACTTTCACTGGGTTTGGGCCTTTGTCCCCCCATAAATTATGGCTTTGTCCTGGTTTCATGCTGTAAGAGGTTGACAGGTATGTCAGACATAGCCAACAACCAAGCAGGAGCATATGTCAACAGAAACAGGGACTTAGCCAGAGTACATCAGGGACATTCAAGGACACTTTTAACATGTTAGAACTATGTATGTGAGACAGTGACTGAATGAGGGGGGGGTGAAGTACAGTACAGTATATCGTTTGACATTACAGCAGTGTACAACCTTACTCATTGTCACTATGTATTCTGTGCAATCCACTAGTTTTCCTACAACAGCCAACTGTTGTAGGAGGGATTGACAGAGACAGAACTGAGATGTGATTAAAAATCAGGGACAGTTGAGAGGCATGCCTGTAGGTGTAGGACAGTAGAGTATCACTGGCACATCATTATCATAGATCTAAGACAGGCTTACTTTTGTCATTTCTATTCCCCATACCTCCATCTTCCCATCCACATCCTGTTATATGGAGAAATCTATTAAAATCCTGCTGGAGTGCAATACCCCTTCTTTGAACTTTGCTTCTGGTATACATTTTGAAATCTGCTCTCCGTGTGAGTGAAGTCTCATACAGAGCTGTTCCTAATAAGCAGCTGCTTGCCTTTTTAAGATACTGCTCATTATCAGGTAATTTCCTCTGCACCGATATGTGGCTGAGAATTGCTAATTGCAGACAAAACAGCTGAATTGCCCTATCATTGGCCAATGACATACCGCCATGGTGCAATATATAACATCTTCATGTAGACCTGGTCCCCTTTCGTAGTTGTTAAGATGGACATCACTGATGTGTGGAGAGTACAGCATCACAGAGGGTAAGTACCATAACTGTCAACTGTATAGATTTATGGAGTATGTCCACAGTTTTGCCTCATATGAATGGGCAGTGTCCCATGACATAGTGGTCATCTGGCAGTACACTGGCAAACATTGTGGGTTGAGGTTAGTAAGGAAAGAGACACACAAGTGTCAGACTTCATACCCATCAGAATATGTATGCTAATGGAATAGTTGTTAATCTATCAATCTATCTATGTAGGGGCAATCCATTACACATGTCGCTATCTGTGGTCCTTTGCCCCCACCTCATTACATGTGGCTGTGTCTGGATCCATTTATCTAGGGGTTTGGGAGGTATGGTGGGTCTGTAGCAGCTACCTTTACATACAGCTGTGTATGATATAGGCTGCAGCTGCTGCTGCAACCTAGTGCACACAGGTGGAAGTGTAGACATTTTTGAGAACAGCAAGCTGTATGTGTAACTGTGGCAGCTGTGGCAGCCATGTCATTATGGCAGAGCCAGGGTAAGTGCACCCTGTAAAGTCCTGACTTAGCAGGTGCCATTCCACAAGTTGCTGATAAAAGAGCACATACACCTGCTATCACAGGCCTCACTTACATCCATTATTATGTCTTTGGCTGTCTACTGGTATATTATTGCACCAGAGTCCAAGGTGCACTCCAATGTTTCCCATTAGGTTTTATTTCACTTACATGCCTAATGACTGTAAGTGGCAATCAGCATGTTTTGCTGGAAACACTTGCTTTCTATCATATCTTTATGGTGTGGTGTGGTGGGTTAATGCAGTGGGCTGTAGGTGAGAGGGGCCCAAGTTCAAAACCTGGCAGAGGTGTTTACTTTGTAGATGTATTTGACAATGTAATAAACACATTAAAGCTTAGGTACGCAAAGTGGCAAAGAGCGCCTCATCATGCTGCTTCACTTAGTTCCATGCAAATCCATGCAAAAAAATATAATGGAAAGAAAAAGGGGGTGATAGGAAAGGGGTGAAATGGGGGCAAGCAGGGGGGAACACATACTGAAAGGCAGTTAGGGATGTGCAGGAAGGGTGTAGGAAAGACCCATAGGAATCCATATCTTGTAGAGCAACAGTTGTGCATTTTGACAGTTTGTAAATGAATTTAGACTCTCAAACCTCGGAGAGAGGGGTGAGGACAACATAGCTGTATTGTCAAGCCAAAACTGTCAGTGTTATCCCTTTCAACCAGCCAAAAATGAATAGTAAAAAGTAATAGGGACAACACCAGGCACAGGATCCCAAGCACTTCAAAAGCCACAGCAGTCCACTCAGTGTATTGTAAAAATGAACAGTATTTTATTCACATCAAGAGCTCCATAAGATTTAGTGCTTTCATCTACTGCACCATAGACTTCATCAGAATCAATTAAAAACATTCTTCACTGATATTTATATCATTTTCTAGCCAATGGATTCATTAATCAACAGCAACTACTTCATTAGCTTAAAGCAACAGTAACAAACTACCATATATGAGTCCCAGTTCTAAAAACTGCAAATATAAAACACTAAAGTAAATAAACTGTATGAATAACTGTTGTTATTCATAAAAATATTAAAAACCTAATACCCAAAACATGTATTTATGTGTTAAACATGCTATAAGATGTTCAAATGACAAGCTGAAACTGTACCTATATATAATACATGTATAATAGTGTGACATATTTATGACAATGATATACTCTTATACATATTATTATATCTACTATTAATTCAAGTACTATAAACCAAGTGATTATAAAATGAAAATGAAAAATGAATAAAATGAAAGCTGTACTGATTAAAGAAAAACTGTGATTGTGAAGACCACATTCTGTGAACTGAGTACAAGTTGTAACATGTTATGCTGAATAGTTAAGCAAAAATGACAGTTTTTAAAATGCTGGCAGGAGCAGTAGGAGTGAATCCGATAGTATCAAAATTAATCCTACTTAGAGGAAGAGCTGAGTGGGACTGTTTGGTGGCCTAATGGTTAAGGTGTTTGTCTTACAAACACTGGGTGCAGGGTTTGAGTCTCACAAGGGAAAATTGGCTAGGCTTGCGACAGCAGTTAGCCTAGTACTAACCTATGAAAAGCAAGAACCCACAAATGGGGCAACCAGTATATTGACTTTCTCCCCAAAACATGGGCAGCTTTGAGAAATACAAAAATGTTTTCCTTGAGAGGAAACACAGAGGTTGATGGAACTGTATGAAACCACAGCATGCTGACAGACAAATGGCATTCCTTTGAATGGCTTAGTAAATTGCCTGTGCAAAAAGCCTAGATGGAAGACATTGCTTAGTGCTGATAAGCAATGTAATGTAACAGGTTTATATGTAAAAGGAAGTGCAGAAAGGATGAGAAGAGATTTGATGAGAATGGTGGAATTATCTGACATTACACTTTAAATCTATTTCAACATAATATACCTAAATGACAAATTCCCAGGAAAGAAAATAAAACTGACACAGTAAATGATAGGGAGAGAACATGGATGCATTTATGTACTTAATGTTTGTTAATTGGTTTATTGGAGAGAGACCAACAGAGACCTGCTTCAGACCACTGGCAACATGTAGGCTAGACATAATCTGTATATAAAAAAACATTCATATAAGCCAAAGCAAAATATGAAACAATGACAAAGACAGCTACCAAAAAAAAAAAAAAAAAAAAAATAGAAACTGAAGTATACAGAAACGCAGGTAATGGTCCAAAATGTCAGTAATAGTAAAAACGTAACACAACAGCACAGTCTGGAACACATGCTGTCATTGCAGGAAAGCATACACCTCCAGGAAACATATGCAAGCTTGGTAGTTAGATAATTATATCAACATGGTGTTAACATCAGAAGGTAGATTCAAAAACGAGCACTGATAAAAGGACATAGTAAGTCAGGTGGAGCTGTGTGATGGCTAGGAAGAAACTGTGCCTTGCTCTGGTTTTGAAGTGTTTGATAAAGTTATTAGAAAAAAGTGGCAGTTAATGTGTGAGTGAGGAAGACTGTCATAGATATGTAAGACTCAAGACCCAAACATGCTGTGTTATTTCTCCATAGCTATGTGGTTCAGCAAGGATTGCATATTTGTGCCAAAACTGGCAGACAGGTACAGCAAACAGCAGCAACTCACATTCAACCTGAGGATATGAGAACAATGGATTCAGTGATTTTATGTTAGTAATTATATCAAATTACCTACGTGTAACCAAACCTTATTTGAAAGAAAGTAGCAAAGTGAGAAGAATACTTGGATGCAGACAAGGAGAATGACCAGTAACAAAGGCAAGAAGTTACTGTTCTTTGTTACAGATGGTTGGCAAGATGCCCATTTTGAGGTAGTGTGGAATTCTGGCAGCTTCATCAACATGATGACAAAGACAGGAAAGAGGCAGTTCAGACAACAGCAACCTGACTAGTGCATGGTCTGCAGAGAAAGAGGATGCAGTCAAAGTATACTTTGTAATCAGTTCAGGAGGGAGAGGAGGACATAGGTCAGCGAAAGAGTGGTGGATGATGGAAAAAACATGTTCAAACAAGTAACAGCCAAAGTAATTACCAAATTCAAGAACTCATGCAGCTGGGATAATGACATCATGATGGCAAGATCAGTAAAGGTTTTTTTTTTTTTTTATTTCACAGTACAGAGTCCAAAGGGGTTGTCATGATTTTGGAAATAAAATCATTCCTAAGGGCATAATGAGATCTGATATGAGAATGACTCTTTCCCCATGGATTTTTTTTCTTAGTAATTCCTACCATGTAAGGCATTGTCATGCAAGAACATTTCCAGTAAATGAGATGTGTTTATTATAAGAAAAAATACTTTAGAAAACCCTCTGTTACAAAATTGTGTTAGGTGGGGTTGTAGGAGATCTGTGAGTTGCCATCACAGACTTTATTTAGGCTCCTCTGGAAAACTGACAGAAAAATCCACATTACTTAGCTGGTCATCGTACAACAGACATAAATGTGGTTGAATAACACTTGCCAGTAACAGGTCTTTGTCTGACTGACAAGATTTTAAAGATGTTTTTTGTGATGTACTGAAGAGAAGTATAGCAGTGGTTCTAAAACAGGTATTGTATTGTTATATCTCAAAGTGTGATGTGAAAAAGGAAAAGATACGAACTATATCATGTGACAAGAAAGCATGAAAACTGAGCATAGTGAAAGTTATTTCTTTATTAATTTAACTGGGATAGTCTGACTGTGCCATGCAAGACACCTTTTCAGCAGAGTCCTGAGGATAAAAGCTCCAATACATTTACATTAAACATTGAATTACAGTTGAATAATGAATGAGTAATACAGATATATGAGTTACACATGTTATAACAAATAATTATTACTTACAACTGCAAACGGGCATTTAAGTGAGAAATGAGTGTTTATAAATATTGACATTAAAGCTTCAGGATTTGGAAAAAAGAGAGGGAAGTGCTTTAGAACAGAAAGGAGAGAGACTAGAGGGGAGATAGAAATATAATGTAATTGATGTTAGATAAAAGAGTTGCAAGAAGAGGTTAACTATAGGGAATTTAAGTAATTAGAGAGACTGTATAGCACTTTTGTTGGGAGGAGTGGAAGTAGGTGTGGTGAGGAGGAAAAAAAAACAGAAATATGGATAAAGGGGTGGGAGAGTGTTTAAGGGTAACTTGAACCTGAAGCCCAGAAGCAAGTTAGCTTTTAATTTGTTTGTAAAGAAACTAAAGGATGCTGTTTGTCTTAGAGTTGAAGTGGTTAAATTCTATTTCTTAGATATGTAATTTGAGTATGGGGAATCACTGACAATGTTGTAAAATTTAACAGTAAGTAGGTTTGCATCTATAGAGATGAGGGTAATGGATATGCAGTACCACTGAGGTGAAATATTGAGGAAGGGACATTTATCTGTGGAATGGAGTATATTACAGGCAAGTTTTAACTGTGAGAAAATGCAGTTTTGGGTAGTTCAAGACAATGCAGTTTTTTAAGTTCACCACAGTGGTCAGTAGAATTTGGCAGTTTAATTGTAGGTCTGTCTATTTTATTATAACACTGCTTTAGTTTTCTAATTAGTGCAGTGTTAATATTAGCAGAATATGGCATTTTAATTGTAGATTTGGCTATTTTATTATAACATTGTTCTAGTTTTCTAATTAGTGTAGTGTTAATATTAGTAGAATTTGGAGTTTTGATAGTAAATTTGACTATTTTATTATGACAATGCCCTAAATCTCTAATTAGTGCAGTATTAATAGTGGAATTTGACATTTTCATTGTAGATCTGGCTATTTTATTATAACACTGCTCTAGTTTGCTAATTAGTGCAGTATTAATATTAGTGGAATTTGACATTTTCATTGTAGATCTGGCTATTTTATTATAACACTGCTCTAGTTTGCTAATTAGTGCAGTACTAATATTAGTGGAATTTAACATTTTCATTGTAGATCTGGCTATTTTATTATAACACTGCTCTAGTTTGCTAATTAGTGCAGTATTCATATTAGTGGAATTTGAAATTTTCATTGTAGATCTGGCTATTTTATTATAACACTGCTCTAGTTTGCTAATTAGTGCAGTATTATTATTAGTGGAATTTGACATTTTCATTGTAGATCTGGCTATTTTATTATAACACTGCTCTAGTTTGCTAATTAGCAAAATTTTCCAGTTAGTGGAATTTGACATTTTCATTGTAGATCTGGCTATTTTATTATAACACTGCTCTAATTTGCTAATTAGTGCAGTACTAATATTAGTGGAATTTAACATTTTCATTGTAGATCTGGCTATTTTATTATAACACTGCTCTAGTTTGCTAATTAGTGCAGTATTAATATTAGTGGAATTTGACATTTTCATTGTAGATCTGGCTATTTTATTATAACACTGCTCTAGTTTGCTAATTATTGCAGTATTATTATTAGTGGAATTTGACATTTTCATTGTAGATCTGGCTATTTTATTATAACACTGCTCTAGTTTGCTAATTAGCAAAATTTTCCAATTAGTGGAATTTGACATTTTCATTGTAGATCTGGCTATTTTATTATAACACTGCTCTAGTTTGCTAATTAGTGCAGTATTAATATTAGTGGAATTTGATATTTTCACTGTAGATCTGACTATTTATTATAATACTGCTCTGGTTTGCTAATTAATGCAGTATTAATATTAGTGGAATTTGACACTTTCATTGTAGATCTGGCTATTTTATTATAACACTGCTCTAGTTTGCTAATTAGTGCAATGTTAATATTAGTGGAATTTGACATTTTCATTGTAGATCTGGATATTTTATTATAACACTGCTCTAGTTTGCTAATTAGTGCAATATTAATATTAGTGGAATTTGACATTTTCATTGTAGATCTGGCTATTTTATTATAACACTGCTCTAATTTGCTAATTAGTGCAGTATTAATATTAGTGGAATTTGACATTTTCATTGTAGATCTGGCTATTTTATTATAACACTGCTCTAGTTTGCTAACTAGTGCAGTATTAATATTAGTGGAATTTGACATTTTCACTGTAGATCTCGCTATTTTATTATAATACTGCTCTGGTTTACTAATTAGTGCAGTATTAATATTAGTGGAATTTGACACTTTCATTGTAGATCTGGCTATTTTATTATAACACTGCTCTAGTTTGCTAATTAGTGCAGTATTAATATTAGTGGAATTTGACATTTTCATTGTAGATCTGGCTATTTTATTATAACACTGCTCTGGTTTGCTAATTAGTGCAGTATTAATATTAGTAGTATTTGACATTTTCATTGTAGATCTGGCTATTTTATTATAACACTGCTCTGGTTTGCTAATTAGTGCAGTATTAATATTAGTGGAATTTGACATTTTCATTGCAGATCTGGCTATTTTATTATAACACTGCTCTAGTTTGCTAATTAGCAAAATTATCCAATTAGTGGAATTTTACATTTTCATTGTAGATCTGGCTATTTTATTATAACACTGCTCTAGTTTGCTAATTAGTGCAGTATTAATATTAGTGGAATTTGACATTTTCATTGTAGAGCTGGCTATTTTATTATAATACTGCTCTGGTTTGCTAATTAGTGCAGTATTAATATTAGTGGAATTTGACACTTTCATTGTAGATCTGGCTATTTTATTATAACACTGCTCTAGTTTGCTAATTAGTGCAGTATTAATATTAGTGGAATTTGACATTTTCATTGTAGATCTGGGTATTTTATTATAACACTGCTCTGGTTTGCTAATTAGTGTAGTGTTAATATTTTTAAGAAAAGGAGAAGCATATAGTGTAGAAAGAAGAAAATTAGTAGTAAGTTTTGTATGAGACTGTACATTGAGGAAGTTAGAAACACTATACCAGTGATGGTGAACCTATGACACGCCTGTCAAAGGTGACATGCCACAATGTTTTGGGTGACACATCACCTTTCACCAACACCCAAGTTACAAAAGAAACTAAATGAAGAAAAATATAAGAAATATTGACCCTGGACTTATCTATTAAAATTCAACAACAAAAAAGTCATTAATTGATGTTAAATAAAATAAAATACAGTGTGTTCCATATTTTTTTCAGTTCAATTCAAGATTACTATTAAAAGTAGGGGTAATTTTTTGGTGCACTATTTTAAGCCCAATTATTAGTGTGCATATCGTTTCCTCTATTGTAAGTCACTGATTTTTCTTTTACTTTTATAATACTTAGCAGCATACATTATTTGGACTGTATTTTTTACACACCAGCAGAGTCAAGATAGGTATTTTCCACATTTTTGTCACACCAAGCCCAAAAGGTTCACCATCACTGCACTGTACAGAAGGCCTAATTTATTTTTTTTTAAATTCTCTTTGTTAAACAAATAATGGTTTATTAAGCAGTTTCGATGGTAAAAAAAAAAATCTTCAACAGAATAAAATACTGCATCACATACAATCTACTTTGTATACACCCATGTGACCAATTAATTGTTAACCTTCCTCTTTCCCTTCTTTAAGTACATATTTTAAGGTCTCTGTTCCTTTTTAAAACTACTTTATAATTAACTACACCATTTGATCTAGGAGTAACATGTGTTCAACAAAATCTGCCATTTTACTTCACAAAACTCAAGTTCATAGTCTCTGTTTCTATTAAAACAATTAGAAATGTGACCAAGGACAAAATAAATAAATAATAATTTCTTAAAATCAACAGAGGTAAGAAAAAGTTTAGCTAGGGCATTCGTTAAATTCTTATTTTTATAACAATATGATGTTCATAAATATGCTATTAGTTTTTCATACATAGCACAAATCACAGCGATGAAAATGTTGACAAGAGCTATTAAAAATAAAGCTTTATATAAACATAGCCAAAAGTGTTTTGGTTTTAAGATTGTATTTCTTCTTTTAATATGCTTCAGTGAAGATGAAAGATGGGGTGACATTAACTCAAAACAAAAGAGGAAAGTACTTTGGTGGCAGATCAGGTCTAATGCCTTTCATTCCTCCGGTTTGACCAAAACAGTCAATATCAATTGTTTTTTTCCTTAAGTTAAAGGCACTGATTTCTTGATCTACGTAGTGTTGACCAATGAAAACCAGAAGGGAATGTCATGTCAGAACAGAGAATGTTGAAAACCAGATGGGATTATTGTGTCACAGTTCAGAATGTATAAATTGCTTGGAGATTTTAATGAAAGTATCTGATGAAAACTGATTGTTTGTAAACAAATTAAATTGCTTACAGTTTTATACAATTATTGTGTTTAAAGTCAGTAGTAAAAGGTTCCCTTAGTATGACAGCTTTCCCATATTTTCTTAATTCAAAGGTCATAAAACTTTTCACCCATCTCGACTAAATCCTCACTGTATCATCATGGCAAATGAAAATAGGAGCCTTTACTAATGTTTGTTTTCCTTTACTGAACACTTTGGCTTTAACATCTACCCATGACCAGGGTACATATTTCTTTAATAAGTTAGTCAGTGCATGTAGCATTACAGACCAATCTGGTATAAATTTGCTTAAGAAATTTATAATGCTTAGAGTCTGATGCAGCTCAGTTACACAGGATGGACTCTTCAGCTCTACTACTCCTCTGACCTTGCTTGCATCTGGTCTGTTTCCACTAACACTTACGCTACAACTGAAATATTTAATCTCAAACTTTTTGAAACAGAAATTGCCTTTATTTAGTTTCAGACTTGTGTCTTGGATGCTTTTCAGCATTTGTTTCTTTACTGGGATAAAACACCAGTACAATCAAGTTATGTGCAATGTCCCCTGGAGTTGATAGAATAAACCTGTCTCTCTACCAATAGTATGATTGGTTCAGTTACACTTTCACCCACACCAAAAACTTGCATTCATTTAACTTCTGCATCTGCTTTGAATAGTATTTGAATAACACTCGTCTGATTATGATCAAGGATTATGGTTGTTCCAAAAAAGGAAAAAAAAAACTTTAAAACATTACATAAAGTCCCCCTGACATGGGGGGCTGTGCCCCCCACACCCCTCTACTTAAATATACCAACTCTGAGATTGCACTACAGTGATGAAAACAGCAAAATAACGAAGACGGTCAAGCGGTTTCTTTCCCAGGAAAAGAATTTGCTTATGTGCCTTTTCGGTATTTTGCCGTTTCGTGCTTTCAAGTTCGATCCGAATGTGTCTTCAGTCATATAATAGGGAACCTCTCTGACAACATGCAATGGCTTAGAGTTTCATTTGCCAAGGTTACACCTGCTCTGCTTCCCATGCACACACTTACTTTGACTAGCATCATGCTTTTTACTGAATTTGCAATGTTCTTTGTGTTATACACATTTGCTATGTTTATTGAATCTTGTACATGTCATTTGCAGTATTCATATCAGCATTTTGTCTTTTTACTAGTTCAGCCTTTCTTGCAATCTGTATTACCTTTTCCAAAGTTAAATTCACTCCATTTTGTAACTTTTGAGACATTACAGTATCAGACAGCCCAGTCACAATTCTGTCCCTAATTTGTTTATCTCTAATTCTGCCATACTGTCAGTTTTCAGACAGTTCATTTAAATACCTAACTAAACCTTCAGCACTCACTCTGTGAAAAAATGCCAATCCTTGAACAATATTTATTTTTGGCACAAAGTGTTCATCGAGGTTATTTAATACACACTGCAAAACTCTGGGTCCCAGAAAATAAAGATGAAGAGTAAGTGGCTTCCACCACTCCGACCATAGCATATAATAAAGTATTTATCTGGATTTCTTCACCTTCTTTACCTGGTTTGCTCCAATGCTAAAATGTGTGCTTCTCTGTCTGGATGATGGCCAGGGAAATGGCTTTACACAGTTGAATGGCTTTACGCTCAATGTGGTCATTTTAAGTAAAAATGTAGTAGTTTTGGGCTAAAAAGCTGATATTCAGTAAAATCACTAGCTTGCAAATTAGAATAGCTATTTTCAGAAAAAAGATCTTACTCTCAGCTTGGGGTTGCTCACGCAAATGTCTGGCATGGTGTTTTGTTATGAAATTGAGTTGTGTTTTCAGTCTTTGTATTTGAAAAATATTCCAGTTTTGATGCAATACTATGACGCACAGCAGTGGTTATCCAGTCATCACATTTGGCAGTATAAAAATGTCAACAGACAGCAGCTTTTGAAGCAAAACAGCAACTTTAATAACACACAAGGTGGTAGCACAGCAGAAACATTGGTAACAGCTTCATTTATCTCCCCAAACCTTAGACCAAGTGGTACATCTTACAGTACTGTAATAACTTATCACGGTTCATGTATGTAAAGGACTTTTTATTAGCACACTTTCCCAACAAGCTCCTGCTCTACCTCTTCTACTCATTGTTTTACAAAATGATTTGAAATGTGCGGAGAACCCCAGTCTAAGTCGTTTTGGGCAACCTATATTATTTATTTTATTTATTGACATTTGTTAACCGGGTTAGTCCAGCTGCGCCAGGGACCCTTTTTCAGTGGAGAACTGAGGAGAAAAGCTCCAGAGACAGACAATTAAAGTATACATAACAGTTTAGTTTACAATTCAAAAACAATTATTTTAGCAGTACACTGGATAAGTTAAGAGGCATAATAGGGAACATCAGTAACATAAAAAAGTACTATACTTCAATATATATATTTTTTATACATATTTGTGTGGTAAGGTGTATAATATTATTTTAGGAATAGTACAAATTATGAGGTGTGAGAGATGAGAGTGCATGAATGGGGTGAAAGGGATATCTGGAGTTGTAATATGATGCTAGTGTAAATTATATGGGGTAAAAATATGCAGAGAAGTTGTATGAGATTGTGGCATAAAAAATAATATTGGAGTTGGATAGGATCATGACAAGTACAAGTTCTGGTCCTTATAAAATGCAGTCTGAGTTTTTTCTTAAATTGTATAGGGTGTGTAATGGAGCATAAGTGGAATGGAAGCTTATTTCAGGCTTGGGATAAGGTGGATTTATATAGTAGTTTACTGATAGTTTTTTTTTGGGTTGGTAGATGTCAAGGAGTTGTTGGCTTGAAGTATGAAGTGTGCGAGTTGGAGTTTAGATGGATACTAAGGATGAGACAGCAGGGCAGGAGAGTGGTTTATAAAGTATAGAGTGAATAATTTGTAACTGAGATAGGAGTTGTTGAAGGAGTTCTGGCCATTGTGGTGAGTTGAGTGTGAGGCAGTAGTGTGAGTTATGTTAGGAGTTTGTGATGAATCTTGCTATTTTGTGGTAGGTCTGTTGGAGTTTGGCT
Organism: Protopterus annectens; assembly: GCF_019279795.1. Lineage (NCBI taxonomy): Eukaryota > Metazoa > Chordata > Ceratodontiformes > Protopteridae > Protopterus > Protopterus annectens. The sequence goes on from NC_056733.1 coordinate 185,667,014, forward strand.
AGGGTATTGGACTGAACATTAATTAGTATTGGGGTGGCATAGAGAAGGGAGGGGAGTAGAAGAGCCTGTGCCAGCGACAATCTAGCATTAGAGGTCAGGAATCTATGGTTTTGGTAGAGCATACCCAGCTTTTGGTGAGTTTTCTTTTTACTTTGAAGGATGTGTAGGTTAAATTTAAGTTTGTCATCAATGATGGCACCTAGAAGGTTTGTGTGGGAGTCAGGTTGTATGGTGGTGTTATTGGAGGATGAGATGAGAAAGGTAGATTTTAGGTGAGAAAGAGAGAACATGGGAGGAATAGCAGGAGTTTTTTTTTTAGGGTTCAGGATGAGTAAATTATCAGACAGCCATTTTTCAACAGATAGAAAAGTGTCCTGGGTAAGAGTGTGAAGGTCAGGGATATTGTTGGAAGTGGAGATAAGAGTCTAGTCATCAGCGTATTGGATTAGATTGTTTGCAGGAGGTATGAAGTTCATTTATAAAGATATTGAACAGGAGGAGACCAAAGATGAAGCCTTGAGGTATCCCAGTTGTCACTGGGAGGTAGGGTGAGCAGGAGGAGAGCCATCGAACAGATGCTATCTATGAGACAGATAACTAGAGAAGACGGCTAGGGTGGAAGGAGATAGACTAAGGTTGGAAAGTTTAGTTAGAAGTATAGGATGAGAGACAGTGTCAAAGGCTTTAGAGAGGTCGAGAAAAAGGCTGGCTACTAGGAGGCTATTATCACGGGCCTCAGTTATTGTATGTGTAAAAAACAGGAGGGCTGTAGTGGTGCTGTGGTTAGGGCGGAAGCCATGTTGGGTGGGTGTGAGTAGGTTCTGTTGGAGAAGATAGTTTAGGAGTTGTGAGTGTATACATTTTTCCAGAATTTTGGAGAGAGGAGAGAGGATGGCAGTCAGATGAAAATTTGATGGGTCCATTGAGTTCCCCCCTTTATGCAAGAGGATAGTGAAGAAGGACTTCCAAATCTCTGGCACTGTTGCTTCATGGATAGATCTATTCATTAAAAGAGACACTGGATAGGTATGGATTCTGCAGCTAATTTGAGAAAAGTGGGTGAGAGATTGTCTGAGGAGGAAGGGCAGGATTTAAGCTTCAGAAGGAGTGATTTAATGTAAGAAGTTGGAACTGATTTGAAGGAGAAAAGGTTACTGGTTTGTGGCTTGGGAGGGATAGAGGTGGAATTTGTGTTGAAATTTGAGGGTGTAAGTTTCTGGACAGTGCCGATAAAGTGTGTGTTGAGAAGGGTAGCAGTTTCTAGAAGAGTGTTGTTTGGAAAAGGGGAGGGATTAAAAGGGGACCCAGAATTGAAAATTTTCTTTAAGATGGACCAGAATTTCTGTGGATTGGTTTTGCAGTTATTCTGGGGAGAGTCATAGTATGATTTTTTGTCTATACAGACATGTCTTTTGACAAGGTTCCAAAGTTCTTTGTACTTGTGAAATAGGGAAGATTGTTTAGTCTTAGTCCAAGCTTTCCAAGTATTGTCACATTTATGCATGAGAGATTTAGTTTCTTTAGAAAGCCAGGAGCAAAATTAGATTTGATTCGAAAACATCTGGTAGGAGCTAGGGAGTTGAGGATAGCAAGAAATATGCTATTAAATTTGTGAACAGCTTCATTCAGAGGAATTAGTTTGAGGATGGACCAGTCAATACTAGAGAGGATAGAACTGAATTGGGTGGTATTGAAGTTGTTAAGTTCACGACAGTCTCTATAAGAGTGAGGTTTTGTTGCTTGGGTAGAGTGTGATATGATGGTAGTAGGAAGATGGTCACTCAAAGAGTTTGCTAAGGTAGTTGGAATGTGGTAAAGATTAGATGAGTTAGCGAGAATCCAATAAACGAAAAGAAGTGCCCAAAAAATTAACTATTAAACTGTATAAAGGCACCATAAACCAGCTGGTCCAGTCAACAGAAAAGTTTATTCCAAAGCACAAACGAACACAGGCACATGAAGAACACAAAGCACATAAACGTTGTAAAATCAGTTCCCCTTAAATTTTCGTCTTACAAAACTTCATCAGATAGACATATATCGTACAGGTGATCATGTTAAATACCTTTTCAAATTAAAATTAATCAATGAAAAACATGAATCTATTAACTCTGTTAATGCAATATATGTGAGTTAAAATTAAGTGTATAAAAGCATTCTTTGAACTGTCTGTATAAAAATGCATCAAATGGGGTGTGTGTAAATATTTAAAAGCCACACTGTAAATACTATCCACTTAAAATATTTAAAATTTCATAATTTAAGACAATAAATATTTTTTAAAAAACATATATAAAAAAAGGGTTACCTTCATTTCGTCGACAGTTCATTTCACTGACATTCAAATCAGCAGGACCAATCACTGAAAGTTAATTTCACTGACAACTCATTTTACTGACACTCATTTCATCGACAGTTATATATGGCTTGTTCCCCACTGTAGAGCGATCCTGGAGTTAAAATATATAGTAAGGGGGGTGTGGGGGGCACAGCCCCCCACATTGGGGAGTGTGAAGGGTGAAGCCCCCCACATATAATAAACGTTTTACACTATATAGATGTATACTTACAAGTGCAATGAATAGCTGTTTCCAGAAACAAAACAGAACCAAAGAATGTGGGGGGCTGTGCCCCCCACAGTCCCCCTTACTAAATATTCTAACTCTAGGATCGCTCTACAGTGAGGAACAAGCCATATATAACTGTTGACAAAATGAGTGTCAGTGAAATGAGTTCTCAGTGAAATTAAGTTTCAGTCATTTGGTCACAGTCAGATGAGTGTCAATGAAATGGGCTTTCAACTAAATGAAGATAACCCAAAAACATATATTAAAAAAATATGTAAGAACCAATGGAATGAAATGTCACCATCTAGTGGAGAATGCAAGAATCAAATAACATATAAATAATCACATAAATAAACAGACTGTCTAAAATATATGTATGTTAAATATAGTGTTGTCTAAAATTAGTTTAAAATAAAACACCTATGACTTAAAATTGTCATAATGAAGTTGTTTACAGTTTAGGAGATCTAAGCTTTAAAACTGACTTACATATTTTTTATGTATTTTTTTATATATGTTTTTTAAAAAAATATTTATTGTCTTAAATTATGAGATTTTAAGTATTTTAAGTGGATAATATTTACAGTGTGGATTTTAAATATTTACACACACCCTGTTTGATGCATTTTTATATAAACAGTTCAAAGACTGCTTTTACACACTTCATTTTAACTCACATATATTGCATTAACAAAGTTAATAGATTAATTTCATTGGTTAATTTTAATTTGAAAAGGTATTTAACATGATCACCTGGACAGTATATGCCTTTTTGATGAAGTTTTGTAAGATGAAAACATAACTGATTTTACAACGTTTATGTGCTTCGTGTTCTTCATGTGCCTGTGTTCGTTTGTGCTTTGGAATAAACATTTCTGTTGAGTGTACCAGCTGGTTTCTAGTGCCTTTATACAGTTAGTGAGAATCCAGTCAATGGTAGAATTAGAATAAGTGGTATTGTGCTGGCTGGTGGGGGATGTTATCAGTTGGTGGAATACCTGAAGTTTGATACTGAGCTGTAGATAGTCAGTAGAAATCTTGGTCCAGTCGATTTTAACATCACCTAGAATGAGGGTTTCATAGGGTATGTTGTGAGAGAACCAAGAGAGGACAGATTCTAGGATTGGAATATTATTACCGAGGGAATATATATGGAGGCAATGACAAATTTCTTATGGGGGTTAAGTTGGCAGTTAAGGATGATAAGTTCAGCTGGGTGGAAATGAGGAGTAGGTGTGGTGATAGTGGAGAAGTTAAGGCTATCAGAATGGAGGATGGCAACGCCACCGCCCTTTTTAGTAATTATGTCACAGTGATAGATATTATAGCCTTGTGGCAGTATTTCCTTGTTAGTTATGTGGGGTTTTAACCAAGCTTCAGATAAGGCTAGGATGTGAGGAGTGGTTTGGGCAATCCAGGCATGTAACTCAGTGATTTTGTTAGTGAGGCTTTGTATATTTAGGGTATAGATGGAAAGGTGTTTGTGTTGTGAGGTTTGATATGAGGGAGGATGAGGAGGGAGTGAGAGGTGGGATAATGGGGGGGTGGAGGAGCTGATGGTGGGTGTAAGGTTTTGGGGAGGGGAGGATGGGCCTGGATTTGGGTGTATATCACAAGCGAGAAATATGTTGCTGGGAAATTAGATAGAATGTGTTAGTGAGAAAAAGTGGTGGTAAAGTTTTGGCTTAGGTTTATAGGAGAGAGGGTAGCCCTCTAGTATAGTAAGTTTAAGATAGCAGTAAAAGGTGAAGTTGAAGATAGATGGGGAGATTAAGATGGGGTGAGATGGAGAGGAAGGTTTGAGAGTACATGTGGTAGGAGAGTATAGGAAAGGCTGGGAAAGGTATGTATGATAGGAAGTTAGATTTGCAAGCAGAGTTAGGATTGGTAATGAAAGGTATAAAAGTAGCATGTTTATTTATGTGGTGAGTGTAGGAGGGACTATGAGAGTATAAACTGGTTTGGGAAAGGATGAAGTAAAGTAATTAATGATGGAGTAAGAGATGGGAAAGGTCAGGCAGGAGGTGAAGTATGAGTGGTTAAAAAGGACAGTAAGGGCAGGGATTAGTCCTCAGCTCAAGACAGTTCTATGAAAAAAGAACTGCAGACCATAATTACAAGTATACATGACCTTTCCTACTAAAATGGGCAATCTAGAAAGCATTATGGAAAATATGAAAAAAGAGAGTAAAAAGCAAATTCAATATTTAAAAGAAATTATTTCAAAGCACTCAGATCAAATAACCAACATAGAAGAATCTCTAAATGACATAGATGGAAGGCAGACAGAGAATGACAGTCAAATAAATTTCTTATTGAAGCAAAACAACTTATTAACTGAGAAAGTGGAAGATTTGAAGTCAAGGTTAAGGAGGAACAACATTAGAATTTATGGAGTTCCTGAAAAGACAGAGGGAAATAATATGATTATTTTCCTGAATAGTTGGTTGCCTAAAGTGCTAAACCTCCCGGAGTCACTTTCTTACGGAACTGAAAGGGCTCATAGGTCTTTATCAAATCCTTCTGTATCAAAACATCCAACTTCAGCAAGATCCATCATAGTTAAGTTTTTGTCAACAGAGGAGTAGGTCTGTGAGTCGAAGCCAAGGAAGGACGGATCAGACAGAGCCAAGGGGGGAGAAGCACAACGAGGAACAAGCAGAAACAAATGGACAGCTTGGTGAGTCCATACAATATAAAGAAGGCTTTCCTCAATATGAAAAATTAGTCATTAATTTATCTAGATATAAACTTTCTAAAGCTGAATACAATGTTTTGAATAAAGGACTGTCGTTCATTCCAACCATGGATTGTCATATCACTGACATTGTGCTTGATATTGAACTGTTTACTAGGAATTTAATGCTGAAGTTGTTATATGATAGTAACGTTAGTAGCAAAGTTAATGTTTTTAGAAAACCTAGTATTTATACGCCCCAACTGAATCCATTACTGTCTGCTTTTGAAAAATTGTGCATAGATGATGCAATTAAAGTTTTTTATGACTTGAACACAAAGAATGATAGCAAGAAGTGGCATAATTTGAAAACCGATGAACGCTTAGCTTTAAAGAGTTTGCAGACCAATTCCATGATTATGATACACCCAGCTGATAAAGGAGGGCCTATTGTTGTCTTAGACAAGGATGAATATGTTAAAAAAATGTTCCTGATGTTGAGTGATGATATGTTCTATATATTTATAAACAAACCATATGTCAATAGAATGATTAGTAATGTACATAAACAACTGAAGGATATGCTCACAGCAAATTTGATAGACGTTAGTTTGTACAATTATTTTCTGATTTCTAGCCCTACCCATTATTCAAGGTCTACCCAAAATACATAAGAGCTTGATAGACCCTCCCATGAGACCTATAGTAGCTGGTAGAAATTGGTGCACTGAATCAGTCTCCATCTTCTTAGAGAAAACATTGAGACCTTTGATTAATGAAACTGGACATATATTAAAAGACACTGAACAGTTTGTTAAAGATCTGTACACATTTATTTATGATAGAGTAAAAATTAAAAGTACACAATTGTTGTTAGTTACACTTGATGTAACTTCTTTGTTTACAGTCATACCCAATGACTATGGCATCAATAGTGTCATTAAATTGTTGGTTAATAGTGGGAAATATGTCAGTAATTTTATAGAATCTGTACAACAGTTACTGAGGTTGGTTCTAGAAAACAATAGTTTTATTTTTCAAGACAAATATTATTGGCAACATCAAGGTGTTGCCATGGGGACATCTTGCGCCAACAGCTATGCTAATGCTGTGATGTTGGGATGGGAGCAAGTGATACTGGAGAATGATACCTTTAAAGACAAGATAAGATTCTTCCATAGATTTGTGGATGACCTTTTTTTAGTTTGGGAGGGTACAGTTGATGAGCTAGAAATTCTTGTTGAATATATGAACACTACTACGAGCTTCCTGAGGTTTACAGTGAATCATTCCTATAGGGAAGTTAATTTTTTGGATGTTACCATGCTACAGGACTTGAATTGTCAGTTTAATGTCAGGTTATATAGGAAGGAATGCCGTGTTAATAACTTACTTAATAGAGATAGCATGCATCTCCAGTTTATATTCAAGAATGTAGCACAAAATCAATTTTTAGAGCATCCAGATTAAATGCCAATGCTACTGACTTTGATGTACAGCTTAGTAAAGTACAAGATGAGTTAAAAGAATGAGGCTATGAACCCAACCTTATTAATCAAGGGCTTCAAAATGTAATGAAAATGAGGCAAAGTAAAGCTAAGCCTTATTTCTCCAATTATACGGCTGTTAATAAGAACATTGAGAGTGCAACTAATCCATAACCTTTGAGACTATGTTTCAGTTATTCTAGGGATATAAAATACTATACCAATATTATCAACAGTAAATGGAACATTTTAGGCTCTGATGCACAAATTAGTAAATATATAGGAGCTATACCACAGTTTACTTTCAAGAATCAGAAATCCTTACATAGGCAGTTATGTTATCCAAAAGAAAATGTTACATTAAGTACCACTAGAGGTAGCAAACCCTGTGGTAAATGTAATTTTTGTAGTTTTATTGATACATGTATATCTTTTCAGCACCCAGATACTCAAGACATCTATAACTTTAATGTTAATGCCAGATGTGATTCCCAGCATATAGTCTATCTTGCTACATGTAATACTTGCAGAAAGTTATATGAAGGTAAAACTGATAGAATTTTTAAAGATAGAATCAGGGAACACTTATATTACATAAGGAAAGGCAGCACCTTTAATGCTCTTGCTAGACACATTAGTGATACTAATATGCAACATGCATTTTCTTTTAGGGCTATAGATAGGATATTTGAAAGTATACGAGGAGGGGATGTTAAGATACACACTGAAAGTTTAGAAGTGAGATGGATAATCAGACTTAGAGCAACCACAGGACATGGTTTAAATGAAAACATTCCTTTGAGACCAGTCTTAAAAAATAAACCCTTACGTAGATGAAATAGTCCTTTTGTACATATGTTTTGACATATGTTTTTATATTTATTTTTAAGTGTTTTTATACATGTTTATATATGTATGTATTTATGTTATAAGTTATGGTTCCATGTATAAAGTGTTTTACTACAATATGCCTTTAAGAATGACCTGGAGACTCAGATGGTAATTAGTATAAATAATGTCAGCATTTTAATTTAGTACACCTGAAGAAGCCTACCTGGTGAAAGCGCTTGTGTTTTGTGTTTTTTGGATAATACATTTTTAAACCCTGGAGCCTTACCTCAGTGCCATTTTTACTATTTCTACATAGTTAAGTTTTTGTCAACACAGGATAAAGATCTGGTGTTAAAAACTGCCTGGACGAAGAGCCCCATTCAAGAAAATGGAAGAGTTATTAGATTTGATACATCTGTGACAATATCAAAATGAAAGCTTGTATTCCCCTCATTAAAGACCTTAAGAAAGCTGAAATACAAGCTCAAATACTCTTCCCTGCTAGATTAAAAGTCACACTTCCAGATGGTCAAAAAATCTTTAACAATATTGAAGAAGCAACAGAATTTGTCAAAAAACATAATCTACTAGACAAAGTTGAAGATATGGAACTTTCTACTCCAAACCTAAAGAGACAAACTACTAATGGCAAAATAACAAATGATAAGTCCACAAAAAAACTTAAAGGGAAGTAAAACATAAGCTTCTAATTTCCTGAGGTTATTCTCCCTTGGAATAGGATAAATAGTGCAAATACGAGGTAAGATTTTAAAATAAATATTTACAACTATATATAACTAACCCTTCTTCCTATTTTATAGTAATTACTCTTACTATTATATAGATAATTACTTTCTGCCATTTCTCCTCCCTCCGCTATGAAGTTTTTATCCCCTATATAGATTATAATATAAATAAAAACAAATGGCTTATAAGCACATAAGATCTTGTCATAATCTTACAAGATCGTGATTTAATGCTATATTTTAAATTAGTGGTGTGCTGAGTGCAGTCAGAATAATATTAAACTGTTGTTTAAAAATAGTTTATGTGTCTTTGTTCTGTAACCTTAATACATTAAATAGAGTGGCAGTAGCTTTAAATGCTGAACAGGGGTTGTGGGCACTTATACAGTCTGACAGGAAGCTTTTTGGGCTTTAGCTTGATTAAATTTTCTTTGTAGGTATTAAAGTAATTATGATGGATGTTCTGGGGAGAGAGAGCACTTCAAAAGAAGTGCGGTCTCTGGTTTTAAAAAAGATTAATAGCTGCATCGTGCTACCCTGTTTAACTTGTTTTTTCTATTTTACATGCTTTTTTGCAACCCACGAGCGCACAAAAGCTAGGAAAGCCAAAAATAACTGAAAAATGTCATACCTGCCTTGTGTATGCAGTTCATTTTTGAATGCAAAGTCTCAAGAGAACCAAATCATGAGCTATTCATTGATCTGTGGTTTTGAGACTGGCGCTCTTTGTAAAAACTTCTAGTGATGTCGTAATTGTATTCTGAGCCCCGGTCGCACATAAGAAACAACTGCGACAGGTGATAAGGACGCAGCAAGGAAGTTTTGCTGCTGAGACTTTCAAAATATTCTTCAAAGTAGTTTCTTGACTGTAAGTTTATAATTTCCTAAGAAAATGAATGTTTACTAGTTCCTCTTGATGCCGGAGACTAGATTTAATAACATAAATGTTGGAAACTGTTGTAGTTGCAGTTAAATTCAGTATTCAAGGCATAATTATCACTCATGCTTCCTAGCATTGTTTTGAATTGCTTTGTTTTCTAAACTTATTGACAGTGTGAAATAGATGTTTAGTTCTAAGGTGAATTCTGGTTAATTGTATGTAGAAATAAAATAACTTACAAATAAAGAGTAAATTACACATGAAAAGAAAATTAGCATTTCTCTGTACATCACACAGATGCTTTAGTTACAATGCAGCTTCACCAGATATTTAATGCAAGATAAATACAGCTGACTGAAGGGAAAGTTGAAAAACATTAAAATAGAGCATTCCTTTATAAGTTGCAGATAGATTTTAAAAAAAGAAAAAAGGGGGAAGGTGTAATATTGTCGCATGTTAATAAGCCGAGGTAAATATAGTTACCTGATATAGGAACATCTAAATGTTTTAAATAAAAAAGAAACTGTAAAGAGAACATTATTGGTATTTCTTCATAAGTCACTTTTGGATAATCATATTTGAGAGTTCCTTCATATATGTGTTATATATCTCACACCAAAAAATCCTAGTTTAAACATATCTTTTTTCATGTGAGCGCTGATACATTAGGAATGTTATTTGGATAATAGAAAATTGCTTATTATTTTCAAGGGTACTTTGCATTTAGGCATTCCTAAAATATAGAAGCATGTGGTAAAGTAAGTTGATTGCATAGCCCACATAGTACTAATAATGGATTTTAAGCAAGTACTTAATAGAACAGTAAGTGTTGAATAAACAAAACAAAAAAGCTGTTTTGGGAATACCACATGACCAGTTACTTCAAAGCAGCAAACACTTGTACTATCTGATCATTATATTGACAATGTTATCTTATAATCAATAATTAGTATAAGCAATGTTGATTTATTCTCTTGCTAATAGTAGTGATATTGACAACAATGAGGACTTGAATGAATACATTTTTGAAATATCAATATTAGAAAGTTGTATAAATGGCCTATTATTGGAACAAATGGGATAAATGAAACGGAGAAGGGTGTTTGAATAAAGTATGTTTACCACATTTAAATAAGCTTAAAACACTCATAATAGTTTAATATTACAGATTTCAAAGTATTGGTCATACTTTGCTTAGACCATACATATATAGCCCATAAACAAAATGGATAGAAGGAATAGTCAAGAGGAGAATGGGTGATAGAAGAAAAATGGAGAGGGTTTCTATGCATTAAATATATAAATATATATATAATACACAGTATAATTTCAAATCATATAATTAAGCTGGATGTACACTCTTTATTCATAATTTAATCTGTATTAGGAAAATAATATCTTTTTTCATCTTAATGAAAGACTCTGATTTCTTATATTGCTTTTGAAGTCAAGCTTACATATGCTGGTTTATGAAAGCATAATCCTGTTACCCTAACATAGAGATATTTGTCAAACATGAATATTTATTGCATGACTATTTTATTTGTAATTTGTAAAATACTTAGTATTCTATCATATGTCTTGAGATGTTTTGCGCTTCAATAACTAAATATAATGTTGCATAATATTGAATAAGTTTAACTGTATACCTAATTATTAGAGGGCAGAAGCAGCAATATAAAGGTTGACTGGTTGTAGGACTGTTAGTGGTGGTGGCTAAGATGATGCTTTCATCAAGCCAGGAAATTAGGTTTCCATGTTTAGTTTTGTATATAGTTATATATGTTATGATTTTCTTATTCATTTCTATTTACCTGCTCATAACTAAATTCAATAGATATATATGTACCATTCTAAATGTTCTCTTATAAATGTATGTCTTTAAATGTCAATGGCCTTAATAATCCTGTCAAAAGGAGTATAGTTAGATACTTGAAACTGAATAAAGTAGATATAGGTGTTTTTACAGGAAACACATATTGTTGGCAGGGATATAGATAAATTATCTTTTAATGGTTATATGGTCCTTGTAGAATCCCACTACCAAACCAAGAGAAGGGGCACAATGATACTATGGAGAAAAACATTACCAATGCCTAAAGTCATTGATACTTACTCAGACAAGAATGGCATGCTATGCCTGGCAGTACTGGAGATAAACAAAAGATATGTGACTCTTGTAAATTCTTACTGGATACCTGGTTTTGCAGTTACAGCAAGGAATCATTTAAAATCCAAAGGAGAAATAATACATGCAGGAGATTTCAATTGCCTTCTCACTGAAAAAGATACTACCAAAAATGATAAATTTAGAATTTCCCCTGCAGCTAAAATGTTAAAGAATTCTATTAATGTATTATGTCTTAGGGATATATATAATTTAAAAGAAACACACTCGTTAGAATACACCCATTATTCATATAGGTATGGTACACAAACAACAATTGATAAAGTACTAGTTACTAACAATATATTTTCTAAGGTACAAGAAGTGTTAATTAGTTCATGCCCATTGTCAGATCATAATGCCTTATTTTTAAGGTCAGTATCATGCCTAAAGAATTAATAATGTGGCAAAGATTACCTGTCTACATTACTACACCTAATGGATTTAAAGAGTGGCTTCTTGGTGAAATAAAATATTTTTAGGCATCAATGATAATAATGAAACTTCAAAGGTTATACTTTGGGATTCACTAAAATCTTATTTATATGGTAAGATCAAAAATTGGTATCTAAACAAAAGAAAACAATGGGAAAATGAATTAACACAAATACAACTAAAAATAGACGGAATAAAGAAAAGTTTAAGTACCAAGGACATAAAAACTAATTCAACTTAAAACATTAAATATGAGATATGCAGAAATTGTAAATCATAAAGTGGCAATAAATCTAGAAAAGTTCAAAATTCAGTCCTGTTCAGTGAACCCCAAAAATGTACATAGGTTGGCAGTCAAAGCAAAAAAATTTTCTAGCCTAAGTCATATAAAAGAAATCACTGATAATGCAAGAGTTAAAACAAGATATGTAACGGAACACAAAGAAATTCGTGAGGTCTTCAGAGTATATTATGAGAAGGTAAATAATACAAATAGTGACTCTGCAGACAATATGCTTAAGTGTATTTTTTTTAATGAAAATATCAACAAAAGAGTAACAAAGGAACAAAATGCTAATTTGCTCAAACCAATAACATTAAAAGAAATTAAAGAATGCATTTGTAATCATAAAAACAGTAAGGCACATGGATTAGATGGGATTATAGGAGAAATATATAAGTTGCTTCCAGAAGACACCTTAAAGACTTTACAGGCAGCTTTTGAAAAATTTAGGAAAAATAAAAATATCTTTCCTTTATGGAAGTATGCTATAATATCTCCCATTCTAAAGCAAGATAAAGGCCCCAAATTAGTATCATCATATCGACCTATATCTCTACTAAATGTAGATTATAAAATTTTTACCTCCATACTTACTAAAAGATTGAATCAATTCATCCCCAAAATAATAACAGATGATCAAACGGGGTTTGTTTTGAATAGGAAAGTTCAGGACAATGTCATCAGACTTTTAACATTAATAGATGTTGTAAATAAAAAGAAAAAATAATTATCAATTATTAGTTTAGACATAGAGAAGGCATTTGATTCTTTATCTTGATCATACCTATTTAAAGTTTTGGAAACATTTAATTTCTCCACAGATTTCATAGAACTAATAAATAGCTTATATAAAAACTCTTTGTCGTATATTAAAATTGGGGCCTTTTTATCTAACAAAATTCAAATACTAAAAGGAACTAAGCAAGGTTGTCCTCTGTCACCTTTGTTATTTGCATTGTCAGTAGAACTGTTTGCAAATTACATAAGAAATAATAACAACATAAATAGCTTTATTGTTAATTCAAATTATGCCTGTAAAATACAATTATTTGCTGATGATATAATATTAACCATAGGAAATTTAGACTCTTCAGTAAGGCATATTACAACAGCTACAGGACATTTTGAGAAACTTTCAGGTCTAAAATTCAACAGCACTAAATCTGAAACATTATTGGTAAATAAAAAAGTAAGTTCTGAATGAAGAAAACACAGTAATTTTAGTTGGGGGAATAACACTCTTAAATATTTAGGAATATATATATATAACCTAATTGGAAAGAAATTATACAAGTCAATTATAGAAATTTGTTAGGTTTAATCAAAGAATATATAAACAAATGAAGTAAAATGTTCTTTACTTTTGAAGAAAAGCTAACATTAATAAAAATGTGTATTCTTTTTAAAATGTTGTTTCTTATTCAAACAATAATTATTAGCCCTCCAAAAAAAAATAAATAAAACAGCTCAACTCACTTCTAATTAAGTTTTTATGGTTCCCACAAAAAACAAGAATAAAGTATGATTGTCACAATAGAGATTGGGAAAAAGGTGGAATTACATTTCCAAACTTAGACCTTTATGCTGAATCAGTTATAATTCACATCATAAGCAAGTAGTTAAGTAACAAGTATACTTCAAACTGAAAAAATCTACACATGAATATTCTACTATTTAATGCTGATGAAACAATAAACAATGATATTTGTACTGAAAATAACAACAGTTTTTTTAGTAGTAAAGGACTCAGTATATAAAGAAAATAAACATGAGAAGTTACCACATTGTGTTAGCTATATACTAAACAATTTTAGGAAAATTATGAATAGTAACTGCATAACAAGACATTTTTCTATATTAATATTCCCAATAGCACACATGAAGAATTGTCTAGACTCTTTTAATATGAATAAAATAATGGAAATGAAAGGCAATGGACTAAATTATTGGCATCAGTTCCTAAGTACAAATATTATTCATGATACTACAAGCCTTTTAGCAAGGTATAACACAAATCAAGATAATTGGTTAACTATTCAAATTTTCAGGGAGCATCTAATAAAGGAATTTAAAACGAGCCAAGTGACTAATATTTTATCACAGCCTAAAATAATCTTTCTTTTATGTGAATTAAATACATCACAATTTAGCATGGGGTTCTCTTTATCTAAAATTTATAAGACATTAAGAGCTGACTTAAAACAGCCTGAAGACTCTTTATGGAGTTATATAGAAAGTATGAAGAGATTTAATTTTTCTGAAAATGATAAATTAGTAACACTCATGTCAATCAATCATACAACATCATCTCCATATTGGAAAATATTTACATGGAAGTTTTTACACAGGAGTTCTTTACCCCACAGAGAATTGCTATAATGTCAAATAAAACTAGTCAGAATTGTTGGAGATGTGATGAGAGTCTCTGTGCTGATTGGGTACATATGTTCCTTGAATGCAGAGTGATTGTCCCATTCTGGCAGAAATTTAGAGATTTTATAAAGGCATTATGGACTGACAAGTGTATAATAACAGATGCACTTTTGTTGTTTAATGCTCCAGTGCCAGATTGTATACTAAAATCACAAGTGCATCTTCTCTGGTCTCTTTTGGCTATAGCAAGAAAAGTCATCACTTTAAACTGGAAAACCAAAGCAATTGTATCTTTTGCTGAATTTACATTATTGGTCAAAACAGTATGCAATAGAGAACTTTTAACTCTTGCTTCTAGAACGACAAGAATGACACATAGGAAGTTATCCTGGATGAAACTAGAAAAGTTATTAGATAAAATGTAATGATTTCAAACAGAATAGTCTAATGTTATGAGCATCTTTTGTATATAGTTTTAATATTTAGTGTTATGTCTATGTATAATTATCTGCATGATGTAAGAAGTTCATGATTTATGAAAATGAATAAAAAGAAAGTTAAAAAAATAGCAGCAGTGCAATACACAGAGGCTATAGGTTTAACAGATCAGGCGTCTCAGCAGCAGTTCTAAATAAAGTTACAATTCAGTACTAGATAAAAGATTAAATGCAGTTCAAAAAAGGCAGTTTAAAGTATACAAAAAGCAGCAGTACAATACAAAGAGGTTATTCATTTTAACAGACAGATTTTGGAGCAGCAGTTCTATAATAGCTTTGCAGCTCTGTTCAAAGAGTAAAAGCACCAATACAAAATATGTAATTTAGTTCAGCCAAATCAGCATTATAAATAGCTACTCAATTACAGTGATAGTCACATATAATGCTATATAGGCCTACTTAGCAAGTGAAATGGTGAAAAGCAGTGAGGCAAACAGGCAGTGAAGCATTTAGTTAAAAATGCAAATTAACTAGTAAAAATGACAAGAAAGCCTTACACAGTCTATAGCCCTAACACAAGACAGACAAAGATGACAGCAATCTAAATGATGCCAATCAGCCACGTGGAGTCCATTATTAAGTACTACAGCTTAAAATTACACCTACATCAAAAATAAAGCCATTTAAGCTAAGCCCAATGCTCAAGGGGTTATGCGAGCAGCAAATAATGTTTAGGCAAATAAAAAAAAAATTAGTGTAGTCTGTATACCCCATACAGCAAGAGTTATTTACCTTTGCCTTACTTATTTCTGAAGAATTGCTTGTAATACATGTTGCCTGTTTTGTTCTACTTGTTTTGCACAGATAAATGTGTGTTATGTTAAAGACTCTGAAATAGACTGCCCATACATGTCAAGCAGAGTGCCTCTTTGTCCCTCTTCAAAAGGAACCTTGACGACTGGATGGGAGATAGAAATTCACCCATGGATTTCACATCAGTCACCCTGCTAGACAGGGGTCCAGGGAAGTAAATATTGTGGGAAGAAATAGCCAGGGAATTGTTATGGCTAGGCATGTATAGGCCGTAGGGACGATAGCCTATTACCAGCCTATGAACCTATGTGTTGTATTCTACTTCTTTTGCATGACAGCTTTATTCTAGGTTTCTAATTGGTTTTAGTAAAATGTATTACTTATGATTTAAGTTAGAGTGTTCAGTTCCCACTCTTTGCTTATGTTTAATTCTCGGTACTAATGTATAGCAGGCATTATATTCTACTTGATTGTTGTTCCTTGTGTGCAATGTTTTATCATTATAATGTCATGTAACTGAGCATGTTCTAAGGCTTTCTGCTTTTTAATAAATTGCTTTGAGTTTGTAGTTCTAGGCAGAGTCTGCAAATGAAATAAAATAAACATTGGCAATGAACAGAAGTGAAACAAGGCATATGTAATAATTTTGAGAATAAACATCAGCAGTAGCTAAAACAAGGCAATGGCAAAAGCACAGGTAAATCAAGATTAGAATAGAAAGCTATGGTATGTCAATAATCTAAATATAAAGGCAAACTAGGTGGAAAAGGGCTCAGTGAGAAAGGATCTTGTGTGTATGAGATGCTGCTTATCTCTCAAATTATTTTGTACTCACATACAGAGGTATGATTCTGCCTCAGCTTCATTTGGGATTCTAGCAGGATATGCTCATTTCAAATTTCTTTTGGAAACTGACACCAGAAATCTGGGACAATTGTGGAAAATCTGTTTCCTCAACAATGAGACCAAAAGGACATCTCCTAAGGTTAAGTTCCCTGTTGTTGTGTGCTACAAATGAATAATAAGGGCAGTACTCTGTGCTGATTACTTTGTATGTGAGAGACGTTAACATGAGGATGATTGTAGCAGTGACAGGTACCCTGATGATCGTCTGTGCCATGAAGCAATGCTGCATTTTGCAGTCAGTCAGGAAGATGCAGTCTGTAGAGGGCCACTGTAATAAGAAACACTGAGGTACCATATGCAAGACATACATAAGTCTGGGTATTACTGTATGCACAGATACCTGTATCATTGGTTATAACTATGTCTGGGCACAACTACCTTCCTTACAGGTGATCATAGTTCCATCACAGAAAATGGCAGTGCTGCTCTCTTCTGCCCTACCACCCTGTTATCAGGCAACAGAAGCCTAGGGGTCTAAACAACAGCAACTGCAGCTTGTTTTACCAGCGTTATATACCTCTCATCTCCATTGAGGTACCAAGTGCTTGTACCATAGGTAGAGGTCCCACTGGCCTCCACCCAAACAACTGAAACATCAGATTCTAACACACAGCAGATTTAATGACTTCAACATATTATTTACCCAGAGGTAAAAGTGTCCACAGAGTGACCAATTAGCAGAGGGTGATGAAGAGGAGAGGGTGAGGAGAGTGGTACATCTCCTCCATCTCTTCTAGTCCATTCTCTCTCTCCCTTTTTTCTCTACATCCTGCTTCCTCTCTTTTTCTTTCTATTCTCTACCTCTTTAAACTCCTCCTCTTCATCTTTCCTCCTTATGACTACTAATCTCTTCCATACTAGTATTTCTCTTTATTCTTGCTCTCTCCTTTTTTTGCTGCTTCTCTCTCCTTGATCTTTGATCTCTCTTCTTGGTATTAAAACATGTTAGTATGTTCATCTGGATGTTACTTGTACCCTAAATTGTCGACTTCCTCTTCTTCCTTTTGTCAACTTTCTCTCATTTCTCTTACCCTGCTCTTACTCTTACTACTCTTGTGTTAGAAATAGGTAATAATGTGTACTATGATTTATTTTTTGTGCTTAAAATGTATTTTTGTTTTTGTTTAAATGTGGAGCTTTTCTCCCCGGGCCTCTGCTGAAAATGGAAATATATCCAGTTGGACTAGCCCGGTTAACAAATGTAAAATAAAAATAAATAAAAATAAATAAATAGATGACCTCAGATTTGAAGAGATTTTACAGGTTATGCAACTAAGAGGCAGTGGCATCCTAAACTTATTTCATCTCTCCAATGTCAACTGAAAGAAGCATGTATGTTGCCAGAGCAGTCCACATCGGTAGTTCCTTCATGGTTTTGGAAAACCCAGTCACTTTGTCCTGATGCGCAAGAAAAGAGACAGTAATTTCCACCCTCTAAAGCAGCACATATTTTAGACACAGTCTCAGTGACAATACAAATCCTTTCTACTCAGAGTCCAGTTTGGCGAAAGGAAAGGTGCATTGGAGTGATGAATTGCTTTAAAAGGTACATGTTTGCATCCTCTAAATTAGTACTGAGGATCATAAATTATCACACTTGCTTTCTGTATTTTCAGACTGACTCACATGATGAAATGAAATCTATGGCTGATAGACTTCTAGGCAGTGAACTTCCAGGTCTGTGTGGTCAGCACGAGCATTGTTGTCTTAATCAGTGCTGTGTGCTGGTACCAAAAAATTGTTCCTTATCCTCTCAGCTTTTAACTGCGGAGCAAAAATGTATAACTAAATAAATAAATATACGTACTTTACTGTAATATGCCAATAGCTACAATGTAGCACTTGTCATATTACACTTAGATACATGCCCCCCACAGCTCTTGCACTGAAGAACAAAAAAGTACATTCCCCCTATTGAAACATCAACCAGGTGGCCAGATGCATGACATGCTCCCCCCACCACAGCCATTCAGGTCCCACTTCTGTGCCCTGACCCTGAGCCTCCTTTCCCACATTTTGTTACAAAAAAAAATCATCTTTTAAGCTGTAGCAAACTGCTTGCTACAAATGTAGCAAACACTTGCTACAGTTAATACCCTGCCTGCATGGAGCTCTATGGCCTCATGTTCTAGTTAAAAAAAAATTCTTCTTTAATTTAAACTGTAGCAAACAGTTGCTACAGTTTATACATTTTTGCATAGAGCACTACAGAACTCAGGTTGTACTTAAATAAGAGATTTTCTCTTTTTTTTAATTTAAAATATAGCAAATTGCTTGCTGCAATGTGGCAAGCAGTTTGCTACAGTGTAGAGCATACACAGAGTGCTACAGCACTCAGGTTTGACTGCAAATTCAATACTGGGTTTCAAAATTAAAGAGAACTTTACACCCAGGGCAACAGTTGCCCCTCTTGTCCCACCTTAGCTATGCTACTAGTCCCTAGATATCCTTATAATCCATGTTTTCTGCAACTGTGAGTATTAAATTTCATATTTTCACAGATCCTTAGCTAGAATCCAAAGGAACCAGCACTAGTTGTGGTGTTTACTCAGTACAGTTCAACAGTTCAACAAAGTGATTAGATATGACTCCATTCCTCCACCACTTAGCTTCAGATGATATACATAGGGCTGTAGAGAACTACAGAGCAGTACACAGTGTTCCTGACTAATATCATGGCTCTCCTGTTAAGGGAAAATGTGGGTGACTCTCTTACCACATAATAGTATGGATAGTGCTAACTTTAGACATAGCAGTTCAGGTGACAGCCTTGAAGGATCATATGATTCCTTCTCACACATGCCTCTCCATCCCTATCTAAATCAGACTTGCCACTTCATCCTAAATAGCAAGCAATGAAGTATTTGGACAAGTCCAATAAATGAGATCTCTGCAAGGAGTCTCAAATGACCAGCAAGGGTGGGATACTATTCCAGACTTATATGGGTATTTTATTACAGAGATTCCTTTGGTGTGGTCTTACTGTAGCTACTGCTTTCATGAATACCAGCATGAGATTGGCTGTGCTCTTTCCATCTAAAGGATGCATACTCCCACACTAAAATATTCACAGGACACAGAAAATAAACATTTGAGTAGCAGTTAGTGGTGTCTATTTTTAGGCATTAACATTCAGAATCAATATGACCTCCAGTGTGTTTGGAGCATGGCCATAGGTGAAGCATACTTCAGCCTGTGAGGAATTAATGTGTTGTCTTATTTATATTACCCACTGCTGCCTGCTACTTCCAAAACCTGTCTCCTTCAGTGAAGAGACTATTTACTAAAGTTGCTTCTCACTAAGAGTCATTATAAACCACAAAAGATCCTAAGTTTGCCTTACACATAAGTACTAACCTTCATAAACTGTTCCCAAGATGCTAGATCTTGTTGGATGTTTCCAACTTTAGTGAGTGTTCAGACAATACTTCATCTGTTTTAATATCACCAAGCCTGACTGTATCAGAAAGTCCTCTGGCAGATGGAAGCCAACATTCAATATGAGGATCCTTCAATGAATGCTACATTTTCAGTGGTTACAGCATCAGGATATGGAGACGTCCATCACTAAGCCTTCCTCTTCCACCAGTGTCAGTGCATCTGGTCCACAGTAGAAAATAACAAGGTCCATTCAGTCCAAGGCACTTGCACTACATCCATTTCCAAACTGCATATCACTGCATTACATGTAAGACCAGTAGTGTACTTGCTGCAAGCTATTCACCATGACGTCCCATTGGAAGTTATAGTATTACAATCTACCAGTGTGGCAGTGCTGTGGTCCATCACCAAATGGACAAATTCATACATACCCTTTGCATTTGGAGGAACTAGAAATTTGGCATAGGACAAGTCATACTTATCATCCACTCAAAACCATACATGTTCTCAGTGAGGCTATTTCTGTGGCAGACTGACAGGCAGTTGCTATTTTCTGATATCATAGATAATCACCATCAGCTTGGCTATAATTAGACACATTTTCAGGACATGTGCACAGCTATTCTGTCACCTTTCTGTGCCACCAACACTGAATGCAATGCTTACTTCTCCTTCATTCTTCCAACACAGATCCTCTGTTAAGATACAGTAGTCCATCTGTGGCTACAAGGACTATTCTACATTTTCCCATTTCCATGGATTCCTAAAGACAAAACTAATTTTAAATGTTTCTTACTAGTTCAATAGGTTCATATGTACTTTCTAAGGAATTGATCTGTGAGGATCTTAAGAATCCTAGTGCTGCATTTCCAAGGTAATTAATAGTTCTAACATTTTGCAAAATGAATGTCCAAAGTTCGGCCGTACAGGTATATGTTGGTTGTTTATGTTTCCCCTGTCCATGAGAGCTACTAGAGTTAAACCAGGTGTGAATTTTCACTTACACATGCATTTGTTCAAGTTATGTTGGACGAGAATAAGAGAAGTAGACTGCTTTATGTGGAGGTTTATTTTTAGTATTTTTATTTTGCCAGCAGATCAGCATTTCTTGATTTATTTTAATTTGCTCTTCCTTTTGGGATTTATGAGTCCAAGATATTTTCTGATGATAACTCGCTGAGTTGTTCTTGATAGTTTCATCAACACCATGTTTTGTTGAAATTGTGCTTCATACTCTGACTTTGTGTGACCCCAGAATAAGTTATATTAAGGAAGGGGGTTGCAGGATGCTTCACAGAATGGGGTGCTACCCCACGCATACACACATTAGCCACAAGTGTCTATTTTTGTTTTTAAATTATTCTTTTGCTGAAATGCAACATCAATGAAAAGCAGTTCAATGTTCTCTGCCGCATACATTTGTACTCTGCAGTTAACCCATGTACACGGTTGTGTTGCATTTTTGTGTATCTTCTTTGCAGATCTGTGTGCCAGCACCTGGCAGTTTTGTGGGCATGAGTCCCATGATGTAGCTAAACATCAAAACCAGAAGAAAGACTCACACATCTCAAAAGCTTAAGTATTTTTTTTCAACAATTGTGCTGCTCCATTAAAATATACTGGACACTAATTTGATTTGCGTCTTCTCAGTGAGGCATTCTAATGAGGAGAACAGCCTTGTTTTCAAGCACGCTATGCATGAAACAGTGGATTTACTGGCACAGCCATTCAATTTGGGTGGTGAAGAGTTCATACTGCTACTAGACCCACTGTGTCTACTGGGTGTAATACTAGCAGAAACACAAATAGAATACAGAGGAAAGAGAAGACTGGTGTCATAAATTATAATGCTGCAGCAGGGCAAGTGAGAAATGGTCGACCCAGGTGCGCTAATTCCATTATTTGCAACCAGAAGGCATCTGGTGTGTAGGTCCAATGTTTATTGTTTGTCTCATGCAGTACTGTAAATTAAATTTTAACACATGCTATATAAATCCACAGCAGCTCTTTGAAGATGTTCAACAAACAGATCTGGGAAGTGGTAAGAATCAAAGTGTATTCCATCAGTAGAAGAAGCAGTGTCATTTTTGTTGCAACCATTACTAGCAAGAGATAATGTTTTGTAGTTGTTTAGAAATGCAGTGATGCTTCAGCAAATAGGCCACAATCCTGAAGCGCTACTTGTCTTTATCTTAGTCTGCTTGATATTCAAACTCTTTTTCCTAACCTTTCATTTCAGCTCCCAGGGACTGGATAGGTGGAGTAACTTCTTGCTGATGTGTGGGCATCCAGAATGGCTGTTCAAACTGTAGTGCTGAATACCAGTTAAAAGGACTCAGAACAGGCCTGTATACACAACGGGCAGTGAGAGATGTCTGGGGGAAAAATTTCACAGAATGAGTTGTGAAATGTGCCAGTATTATCAATTAATTTTATAACCTCGCTTATTAAATAATTTACTGTGAGGGCTATATAATCACAATACCACCAACATATTTCTTGTCATTTAGTAGTCATTCCTCCAATCTGTGTGACCACCCCCACCTATATACTTCTGCCTCCTAATGTCCAGCAGAATTGTCTTTTAGACTTTAACAGTGAGTTTCCAGGCAGAGCATCCATAAAACGTAGGCACAAACGTCAAGATTTGAAACTACTTACTCATCTGTAGCCCACCACCACCAAGTGAACTGTTCATATATGCTAAAGGATGAAAGGGAGCACTTCAGGGGAAGCCTTCAGCTCTATATCCTTGGAGCAGTTTTCATCCTCCCCCCCCACATGCACACACAGCTAGTCATACATGCATTGGCATTACAGCTGTTTGTTCAAAATTCCATGTGAAACGTTCTTGTCCACAACACATCATATCTCTCACCTGGTAGATATGAAACATAGTTCAAAAAGCTATTGAAAAGTATATGCATACATCCAGACTAAAATCTGGGCACCTAATTTTCTAAAATCTGAATACGAATAGCAATTATCTCTTCAACTTCCAGTAGAATAGTGTAATACATCTCAGAAACGCAAGTTGAAAAAGTTGTGACAAAAGTGGCTCAAAATATAAACATATTATCAAAGACAGCGTAAAATCTGTAGTCTTCATTGAATGATATTCCAAAACTTTACCTCAAAAAGTAATTTTTTTGCTTCTGATAAATGGAGATGTAACATGCTGGTGCCACCAGTATGTTGGTCTTGGAGCCTGATTTCTTACACACTAAGCAGCTTCAAAATTATGTGTAACAGTTTGTGTGTGTGTGTGTGTGTGTGTGTGTGTGTGTGTGTGTGTGTGTGTGTGTGTGCGTGTGTGTGCGTGTGTGCGCGTGTGTGTGCGTGTGTGTGTGTGTGTGTGTGTGTGTGTGTGTTTATGTGTGTGGATTCAGAAAATCACATGAAGGGACAAATCAAGCCTGAAAATAGGTATGTACCTGCAAAATGGGTACTGTTGAGAGGTCTGTCATATCTTGTGTGCTATGGACAGTTCTGTTGTGTACATATCTCTTCCAGCTGTCAGCAGCATAATAAAACTCCTGATATCTGCTTTAGTTAAGAGAACTGGTGCCAGTGAAGGTGTTCTTCATGTTTCTAAATACCAAATTGCTTGTTCCATATGTGCTTCAGCTTTAAGTGTCTGCTTGTTTTGTGTGTTTCCTGTCTACAGGAGCAATATATTTCTCCATAAATTATGCTGATTTTTTATCTGCTTTGAGGAAAGTGCGTGTCAGTTTTTTATGTATTTTACTTTTCACTCTTCATCTGACATAGAGTGACAATGTTAAAGTAAGAGGACTTGTATGGACTAAGATCTCTATGGGGGAGAGGGAGGGGATGCAGACAGGCAGCCCTGCTTTTATGTCTTTGGTGTATTTGCATGTAAATTCTACAGCTTCAAGTGCTGGCTTTCACTTTATAAGTTCATATGTTTAGATGATCCTGTGTTCAGGTGTCTAGAACACAGCCTCCTTTATAAGTTTGTGTAAATTTCCTGTACTTATCTGACTGTAAACATTGGCCCTGAACTGATTTGTATTTACAAATGCTCTGACTTCAGCTGGATGTCTGCCAAATTATCTTGAAGTATTAGCATTACAAAATTGCTGTATCTCTATATTTATGAAGAGTAGGTGTTCACTGTGTTAACATTCCTGCATGTCCTTTCACATCTGTAAGCTTCTTCTCCAAGTAATGCTTCCACAGATTATCTCTTAAGGCCTGGTGTATGCTGAATATGCTGACTTCATGTATAATACTGGAGTATTCGAGCCATTTCAGTGTTGGCATAGCTTTTGTAATTTTTTCTACACCATTTCAAACATGTTTACTTGTCACACAGCACAAGGCACAGGATGATGTACTATATTCCAGTATTAGATGAATACTAGATTTTAACAAAAAGATTACTTGGTCTCCAGTGTCCAGTATTCTGTATGACACATCAAAAAACAAAGCTCTCACTTTAGTATCCAGTGTCTTTTGGCGTTTCCTGGTTAGGGAAGGCCATAGCGGAAATCTGGTCCGCTAATGATTGGCAGTGGATTTTTACAGTGCCGAAGTGCCAGCACGATGACCAACCTTCATAGAAAGCACACCCATTCACGCACACACCTACCTGCATGTCTTTAAATCCTAATTCACAGTTTATTAACTATCACTGTAAAATCATTCATATGGTTAAACTTAGCTATGAGCTCATTATTTAATGTGTGTTGTCTACCCTTAAACTTCAAAATCACATTCCATCCATGCTCATGAGTGTTAGCCAGTTTCTATAGTGATCTGGTAAAAAACCATCACCATCCATAGAATTTACTTAGGCAAGGGGGTAATAAAGTATTACACATGCACACACACACTCACCCTCACTCAGTACCTGTATATAATTTGGAAGGTGCCAATCCACCTATTACATGTTTTGCAAATGGAGGATAAAACCAGAGCACCTGGAGATAACCCACAAAAACCCAGGAAGGACATGCAGACTTCACACAGAAGGTGCCCCAGTCAGGAAATAATTTAGAAAACCTCTTGCTGTAAAATGAGAATGCTACTCACTGCATCACTCTGCTGCCTGCCCTCCAAATGGCATTGCCTTAAATTTATTTACACTGAATTTTAAACCAAGTTGATTTACTCAGGTATTAGATTTATTTGGAGAAATGATAGCTGAGCTTCGATCTACAAGTGCTGTAAAGACTTCCCTGGTTTATAACCATCAACATATTTAGAAATCCAACATTTGGATGATGTTAGGAAGGATGAAAACAAAGTTAAATAGAACTGATCCCAAGACCCAACCCTGGGAACATTCATTTTCAGAACGATCCAGTATGAGCATTCATTAGTACAAATATCCTCTAACTCTACCCCCTTAACCAGCAATATTTCCTTCTATTAATGTAAGAATTTACTTTTCTCATCATTATGTTTTTAATAATTCTTACATAAAGCAGTGATAAATGCCTTAACTAAATAAAGTGTGCTTTGATTACTGATACGATATACTGCTGCCAAGAGCTGCACTAACTGTCTCATAGAAATCAACAAAGCTGATTTGGTTTGACCTACCTTTCAAGAATCCTTGCTGGGAAATATTTAATGGTCTGCTTTGTTTATCATCTTCTCTCAGCAAATCCATAATACAGTATACAAAGAACTTTCCAGTCACAAAAATTAAACTTATAGGCATATAATATTGTACTGGTACATTACTACCACCCTTGGAAAAAGGAAAGACACACGAATTGATCCAGTCTTTTGGGAGAGCACTGAAGGTTGTACTTCACTGATGTGAAGAAGATAGGTTACCCTACAGGATTAAGAATTTGTTCAAATCCTTACCACCTGACTTTCACAACAGAGTGGTTGCACTGATTTGGATTCCTGGACAGGAAACAAATGAGCCATAGTGCTCTTTCCTATACCAGGGATACCCAGCCCCCACTATGGCAGAATGACAAGGCCAATTGGGTTCGGGTAGAGAAGCCACTGACCCTGCAGGAGATAAAATAAAAATCTACTTTTTTATAGTCACATATCTTTGTAGTATTTGGTATAGTTTTTACTGAAGGAATATCAGAAACAACTGTATACTGATCAGACATACCTAGCATGTCAAAATCCCCTACCCTACTCAGTAAAACTGACCAAATATTTTAGAACGATATCTGTTGTCTTATGTCCATGGATAAGGAAGTCAGTTGTTTTAAACTTTTCATGGTTGTAAGATCCACATATTTTGATGCATCAGAATACCTACCATATAGTCTTTCTTAATCTATATACAGGCAGTTAAACTCTTCTAGCAGTATAGCTAGACAGTCTGACAACATATAAAACTCTTTGGCTCTGTGGCATAAAAGGATAAAGCCCTGACTAGAGCCCAAGTAACTCATGTTCAGGTAGCGGCTTAGGTAATGAAAGAGCCAGAAAGGCCAGGATGGGAGTGAACGCCTCACACTGGTTAGCAGTGCTAGAGGAGGGAAATGATGGTCTCACTCAGTTAAGCTTCTCCTATGCAAGAAGATGCTTTCACAGCAACAGTGGCTACAGGAATGGAGGACATGGGCATGGTGTTTCAAGCCAGTAACGGTAACCTTGGTAGGCATGAGTGACAGAGCATACGCATCTCAGGGAAGGGCATCGAATGCCCTTTTGGTGATGCAGATGTTTACATCAGTCATAATGGGACAGCTTTATGGATTTAACCACAAACCTCCTGCTGTCTTGGCTGATGTTCATCAGGCAATGGAGGGAGGAAATAGCATAAACAATGGAAATATATCAAACTGTCTAAAAATACTGAATGTTGATCCAGATTCATGCTAGGTTTGCTAATGAGGTATAAGTGTAACATTCAAGAAACTATAGGTACCATATAAAGTAATCATATTTTTGCTCATCAGATAACATTTTTTTCTTGTTTGATCTCTTATTTGTGACCATCAATTGCTCAGCATCACTGCTGTCCACCAGGTTGAGGCCTGTCACAGCTATTAGCAGATTGAAGGAGGGATGTGAAATTGCAGAGCAGAGCTAGTAGCTGGCAGTTTAACATATGCTATCATGCTTGCTAGGACTTCTTTTCCCATGTTGTAGCTCATTCCAGGCATGGTGACATTATAGTGCAATGCTGGATGGACAATGAAGTGTGGCCTGTAAAGATGTATCTGCCATTAACCTCTTGGATGGCTCTCCCTTAATGCCCTTCACTTGCACTCAACCTAGCAGTTGCTTTAAGTCCTCGACTCTAACAGGGCTTAATGAGTGATCTCTTTACCACCATGGTCCAGCCCACTGGATAGGCATACCTGTCCTTCCTTGGCTAATGTCAATCACCCACATAGCTAAGCAAACTCAAGTCACCTTGGCAATAGTCAGTACTTCATCTTTCTATACCATTGGAGTGGCTAAATGACAATTTTCCATAGACAGCATTACTCATAAGAGTTAAAATCCAACCACATTTTGTTCAGAGAGAAAGCATACATCCATATTTCATGATGTTACAGAAATGAATGTTAGGAATATTCCATTACTGATCCAAAAATTATTCTAATTGTAAGCTATATATCATCTTTTTTATCTCTCAGACTTCTCATGTTGGTGTAAAATCCTTCACAGATTTATTACATCTACCTGGTTTGGGTTGCTCTACTCCCTACATTTGCTTTGATCCAAATATTTTTGGATACTGCTGCGGTAGCATTGTCACCTCACAGATAGACATTGTCCTGTTCGATTCTCAGCTAGAGCGTCTTCTGTGTGGAGACATGCATGAATGGGCGTACCTTCGTTGAAGGTTGTGTGTCAGGACTGACAACTCGGTACATAAAAATCTACTGCCAATCATTAGCGGACTGGAGTTCTGCTGTGGCGACCCCTAACCGGGAAAAGCTGAAAGACACAACAACAACAACTTTAATAATTTCATATGAAATACTAAAAATTGTACCCATCCAGTTGTGGTATGGCTTGAATGTTGAACTGCTAAAGATTTATCAGATAACATCAGTAGCCAAAAAAACAAAGCACAGAAGTGAAAGGAGGCAGCATTAGCCAAGAATGCAAAACAGCAGGGATTAGGCAAGTGACCCTTTCACCAGTTTAATGCAATCTCAGAGTTATATGTTAAAAAATTGTTTTTGTTTATTATTTCCAATTCGCTGTTTTAGCATTGATGTTATTGGCACAATCCTTAGCTGTTCAACATCAGGCAATTCAACAATCAGTCAGAGATCCCTTTATAACTCAAGTTTAAGTTATCTGAAGCAAAAAGAATGCTGTCACTTACAGCTCCTTCCCAGATTTTCATCATTTGATTGCAATGGTTGCAGTTTAAGATCTCACACTGCTTGATGATGACTTGTTAATAGTGAAAACTTGTTGACGGTGGGTACTGCCTGACTGTGTCAAGTTGCTGTCAGTGTTCTCTTCACAATGCACATTTCTGAGCAAGACCCTCACGTGACATATCACTATGCCACATGCACAGTACAAAGAAAAGTGTCAGCATGTCAGCCCAGACAACAAGTGAGCGGGTGCAGCTTTGGTGCAGTCATGCTAGATGTGAGAGCAACAAGCTAAATTCTATAAACTGCCAAAAATAAAGCCTTAAAATCAATAAGTGCTCAAAATTAATGCGTGTCATGCACTACACATCCCTGGAAGTACTAGGAAGCCCTCTAACCTGGGACTGATTTATGAACAATACATGTAAGGATTTGCTGAGTTACTGATGCCTTTCACACTGGGGCTATAATAACTCATTCCTTGGGAATGCACAGTGGTACGGCTGATTGTTCCCTTGTCCCAAGAACTGGTACTGCTGTACTCACACACACACACACACACACACACACACACACACACACACACACACACACATATAAGAAAGTGCTTGTATGTATTATATAGATGGATAGATAGATAGATAGATAGATAGATAGATAGATAGATAGATAGATACATAGATAGATACATAGATACATAGATAGATATCTTTATATGTGTGCATGTGTGTGTGTGTGTGTGTCTCTGTGTACGTGTACAAGCACAAAAACATATATAAACCCCCCCCCAAATATATATATATATATATATATATATATATATATATATATATATATATATATATATATATATTAGATAAACAAAAGTTTATCTTACCGAACGCTGACATTATCGAAAATCCTGGAACTCAAAACTGCAGTTGTGGGGGGCTGTGCCCCCCCCCCCCCCCACACACACACACACACCTTGCTAAATATATATTCCAACTTTGAGATTGCACTACAGTGAGGAAAGGGCAAATATTCCCATCTTCACTGTACTGTAATCTCACAATTCCAGTTTCGGGTTCTGGGATTTTTGCTCATGTTAGCGTTCGGTAAGATAAACTTTTGTTTATCTAATATAGACCCTATATATATATATATATATATATATATATATATATATATATATATATATATGTGTGTGTGTGTGTGTGTGTGTGTGTGTGTGTGTGTCTGTGTGTATGTATGTGTGTGTGTGTGTGTGTGTGTGTGTGTGTGTGTGTGTGTGTGTGTGTGTGTGTGTGTGTGTGTGTGTAAAATGTATTTTATAAGCCAAAGTCACAAGAAAGCTGATTTGGGCAGTCCTGAGGTGATATGAACTGCAAGAAACATTGGTTTAATTAATGCAGGCTATGTGCAAAGAACCAATATCGTAAGTAAGAACAGTGTTCAGACTCTGAGAGAGTCTCATTGGGAATGGGTATGTATCAGGGTTCATCTCTGAGCCCACTGCAGTAGCAAATAGGTTAGAGAGGGCAAATCAACCAAGCTGCTATATGCAAACAATGTGGCATTACAAGTAGACTCTGAACAGGAACTCCAGCCAATGACAGACAAACGGGATGTAAATCTGAAGGCACATGGGATAAAACTGACTGCAGAAAAAAATGTTTTTTATGGCAGCAAGTGGGGAAATGAAAAAAAATGAGTTAGAAGGGAAAATAGTGGGACAGGTTAATAGCTTCAAGTATTTGGTAGGGGTGATTTAGGAAAAAGGAAGTCTGAATGAGGAGGTCAAGCTAGAATCAAAGGCAGTGCAGCTAAATGACCCAGAGTATCAGGGTGGTGTGTCACAGACGAATGCCATAGAAGCGGAGCAAGTAAGGTGTAGAAGGTATACAAAACAATGCTGTCATCAGTGCATCTGTATGGCAGTGAAGGCAGACCAGCTGAGTAAGCTAGAGATGATGAAGATGAAGTGCCTGAGATGGGTGGTACAATGCACACTGAAGAAATGGCAAAATTGGAGCAGAAGACAAAGGTCAAAGAGAACAGATTATAGTGCTTCGAGCACATGTGTAGGAAAGCAGAAAATGATTTGCTGAAGAAGATTTGGGAGAAACAATAAGAAAGCAGGATGAAATAAGGACTTCCAGCCAAGACATGGACTGGTTTCATGAGACAATGGAAGAAAACAGGACAGCAGTGCTGCATCAACAAACATTCATTCATTAATCCACAGGGAAAACTAATGCTTCTTGACTATGGAAGTCACTGGCTGAGCCTCCTCAAAACCAAGAAAAAAGAGCCACAAGCTGCAGCCAATCTTAGTGAAGACTTCAAAGTAATCAAGCTCTTATATCTTGTTTAGAAATCTACTTTGTTATTGAAAAATAGAGACTATTACATAGATAAGCACTTGCTCCCTTAATATAGCTTCATCAGATCTAGCTGCAGTTTATATGACTTGTGTTATTTATATATGCTTTATAAAAAAATAACAAGTATAGGAATCTGTCTAGTTCCAACCTCAAAACCATGAGTGTTGAGGAAGAAATAAAAAAAAAAAAAAAAAAAAAACAGAGAAACTAGTGGTCTTAAAACTTCGTTGATGAGTTC